>NW_026701531.1:0-77011 GCF_030435755.1 Ochotona princeps | reverse complement strand
AGGAGGAGGAGGAGGAGCCGGGAGCGAGCGGCCGGGCGCGCGCGCTCAGGACGTGCGCACACACGTGACCGCCGCCGGCCCCGCCCCTCGCGCCCGCCCGGCTTCGGCTTCACGTTGCCGCTGGACGCATGCCCAGACCGGGCGGAGGGGGCGGGGCCGCCGAGCAGCGTCGCGCGAGTGGCGTGTGCGATCACGTGCCGCCGCTTCCTCTTCGCACCTCACCCCGGCGACGCTGCGGGCGGACGCTCCGTCACGTGACCGCAGCGCACCTCCCCGGCACGTGACCAAGCCGGAGCGCCTGCTCGGCCGCGGATTAGCGGCGCCGCGCTTACGTCACGGAGCGGCCGCTCTTTTTCTCAATGGCGGTTTTTTGGAGCGGCCGTGACCACGTGACGCCCGACTAAGGAAGGAAGGGGCGGAGCTCCCCAGCCGTGTCGGCGCCTGCGCGGCCGCCATCTTACGCCCGTCGCCATGAGGACGTTGGCGGAAGCGGCCGCGGAGCGCCAGGCGCGTGAGCGGCTTCTGGGGCGCCAGGAGCTCGGGACGAGCGCTCCCTGCCCGCCCGCCGGGCAGCTCTCCCGGCCGGGGCGTTATCTCCTGCGGAGAGCGGCTGCGCGTGTGTGGTTGGACGGGCGCGTCCCGCTCCGCCGCGGCCCCGAAGCCGGGACGGGGCGCTGGGGGCGCCTGGGGAAGGGCTCGGCTGTCAGCGGGTCCCTGGCGGGATGGCCCTGGCAGTCTCTGGGCTCCCCACGTGCGCCCCCAGAGTCGGGGTGCCGCCCGCGCCCTGCAGGGAACAAGCGTCTGGGGGGAACCCCTTCCCCCAAGGAAAGAAAAAACCACGGGTTAAGGGACAACACGGCAGGAAGGATGGAGACCAGCCCAGGGTGAGGAGGCGCCTTCCGTCCCCATCCTCAGGCCTTCTCATCAGTTTCTTATCCTGTGGGTTCACGCCCCACACGGCTGGCCAAAGCGGGGGGCCAGGCTCCAGCCAGCAGCCGGAACCCCTGTCCACGTCCACAGCCTCCTTTTTAAGATGTTCTTTATTGTAAAATCAGACAGAGAGGAAGAGCTTCCATCCAATGATTCACTCCCCAAGTAACGGCAATGGCTGGAGCTGAGCCAATCTGGAGCCAGGAGCCTCTCCCTGGTCTCCCATGTGGGTGCAGGGTCCCAAGGCTTTGGGCCGTCCTCCACTGCTTTCCCAGGCCACAGGCAGGGAGCTGGGAGGGAAGTGGAGCAGCTGGGACACAAACCGGTGCCCATATGGGACCCAGGTGCATGCAAGGTAAGGACTTCACCTGCTAGGCTACTGCACCAGGCCCTGTCAGACCAGTGCATTTCCTCAAGGGCCCGGCGTTGGGGGCAACAGGATGGCTCTGCTTCCAACCCAGCTTCCCACTCATAGGATCGCAGGAAGGCAGCAGGTGTTGGATGGCTCAGGTACTGGAGTCCCTGCCAGCTCCCAGCTTCACGGTCCTTACCTTGAGCCCGGCCCAGCCCAGGCATTTGGGAAATGAACCAACAAATAGCAAGATCTCGGTACCTTTCAAACTAATTGAAATACGGCCCAGCAAAGTATCCTAGTAGCCAAAGTCCCGGCTGCTCCACTTCCCATCATGCCTGTGGCCTTGGGACCCTGCACCCACGTGGGAGACCCAGAAGAGGTTCCTGGTTCCCAGGTTCAGATCGGCACAGCACTGGCCGTTGCAGCCGCTTGGGGAGTGAATCATCGGACGGAAGTTCTTCCTCTCTGTATATCTTTGTAATAAAAATAAATAAATCTTTTTTAAAAATAAAATAAATGAACCTTAAGGAAAAAAAAATCGGTCTGCAACGTAGAGGCGACGGTGGCAGCCCCCGGCAGCAGGGGGCAGCAGTGAGCCGTGGGCTGCCAGCACATTGGAAGTGAGGTTCTAGGCGGCCGGCAGGGGTCCTGGGCTGGGTAAGGCCGGGGGTCTTCCTCTGCTGCCCCTGCGGGCCGCCAAGGCTAGCAAGGCCCAATCGTTGGTCGGGGAGTAACCCGACTCAGGCTCAGTGCCCACCACGCCTCCCCTCCGAAGGCTTGTGGGGGCTCCTCACAAACACGTCAGGCATGGCCCGGTACAATAGGCACTTTATTACTGTTAGGTGGGGGCAGGGCAGTCAGGCGCAAGGGTGTGTGGCTGGGGCTGGATGGCAGCAGGCCCTGGATGTGGGAGACCCTGGGGTCCTGGGACCGAATTGATGACCCAAGACGATGTAAAATGGGCGAGGGTGGGGGTGAGGGGTGATGGGGGTCAGCCCAGGGTCAGCAAGGGCCCAAGTCCAACACGTTTGGCAAAACAATACCCTGCTTGGGCAGGGAGACCCGCTCAGGCTGGGGCACTTGTTACACTGTGAACCATGTCACCCAGTTAGGCAGAGGGGTCCACGGTGGTCACTGGGGGGTGACAACGCCCCCAAAGGCAGCTCTGGTCTGATGACCCAGGCCCGCCACCTCCCCTTATTCTTTCCTGGACACAAGTGTCGCCCCCTCCCCTTTTCCCCCTCTCCACCGCCTGCCCCCAAAACAACCATCCCAGAGCAAAGGCACTCCTTGGCGACCCCACTGCGCCGGCCTATCACCGTCGGATGTCTGGTCACCTGGCAGCGGCAGAGTGGGGAGCAGGGGGGCTGTCAGCAAGACAGCGTCCACCCAACTCCATACAAGACCCAGGGCCGGGTCGTATGTCCCTCGCAGGAAGGCGGAGGTGCCTCCCCGCAGCCCGGATGCCTGGCAGACACCCCAAGGCCCCGACCTCTGCAGTGTCGGCGTGAGTGGGGGTGACACCGGGCCGGCGGTGCGGGTGGCAGTACTAACTCACGCTGGGGTGGTGGCCATGACCACGGCCCGGGGAGGCCTGGGGAGGCGGGTGGCAGTGATGAGCAGGGGGCCCCACCAGAGCCCCCCACCCCCTTGTCTAAGATTCAGCCAGTTTCTTGTTGCTTTTGTTCAGGAGCCTCTTGAGGGTGGAGGACATGAAGTAGGGCCTCTCGGCTGAGCCGTCATTGCGTTCCAGGTCCTCCACTGTGGAAAGAAGACCCCGAGTGGGGCGCGGGGAGAGACACGCGTGAGGACAGCGTGTGGGGGGCGGGGCAGGAGGACGGCATCACAGACAAGGGAGCCACACCGTGTTAGGAAGCAACGAACGCGGACAGCACACAGGCCACGGGCAGGGACCTGCCCCGTACCCCCTCGGCTGGGAGCCCCGATACACCCCAAACACCTCCCAACACACACACAATCTACTCGGCTTCCGGCGTCTGCCCGCCCTCCTCAGCACTCCCCTTCAAAAGGATGTCTCTCAGCTCGGGCGACATGAAGTAGGGTCGCTCCTTCGAGCCGTCATTCCTTTCCAGGTCCTCACCTGGGCCCCCCGGGAGCCAGCGGGGGCAGAAACGCAGGGGAGGGCAGGAGGGAGGAGTGGGATGGGAAGGGGTGGGGGCAGAGAGGGAAGGGGAGTCGGGGAGAGAATGGGAGAAGCCAGCAGGCGTGGAAGAGAGAAAAAACAGATGGAAGAGACCCAGAGTTAGTGGCAGCCCCCAAGCCAAGGACCGAGCCCCGTCCCTCCCCAGGGGTGCAGCAGCGGCCGCAGGCCACGCCAGGGCAGGAGCAGGGAGGCAGGAGGAGGGACAGCGCGTTGCATTGGGCACGAGCGCAGGGTTTCCGTCCGCTGCTCAACCTGCACCGGGCAAACGGAGGCGGGGGGAGTACTTGCCCAGGATGGCTTGGGGTAACGGACCACTTACAGAAACAGAGAAATAGCGTGTCAACACACATGCCATAGACGCTGAAGAAACCGTGAGCAATCAAGTAGGACCCCACAATCACCGTCTGTTGGGGGGCAAGAGAGGGGAGGGGTCAGGCAGCGTCTTGTCGCAGCCCGTGCCCTGCCGCCGCCGCCACTCTGGCTCCGGCCAGTCCGCCACCCCGGGACCTTGGCATGTGTCGCCCCGAATGAAGTCGGCTCCCATTGAAGAAGCCACCTTTGACCTCTGGCCTCTGGGCCGCCCCCTGCTCCCCCCATCTCTCAATCTAGCATCACACCGCCACGGCGGCACCCCAGGTCTCCAAGCAGGGGCCCTCCCGGGTCTGACAGCTGCCTCTCCAGGAGGCCTGTCCCGTGATTTCTTGCGCTCTATCTGCAGCCGCTCAGAGAATGCCAGGCTCTTGGGTGGCCGCCTGACAAACTATCTGTTGACTCATACGACTGGAGCTCAATCAGTGATGCCAAGTGAGTCATTCCAGAATCAACAGAGGAATGGAGACCAAACCCGCCATCCGGGCTCCAGGGCCAGCCCTCAGATACGGCACGGCTCCACGCTCCCATCCCCGGGCACACCCTCATCACCGCCACCTTCCACCGCCCCTTCGGCCCTGCTGGCCTGCTGCCCGTTCGTGCCCACGCGCCCACCTCGGGGCCTCTGCCTTGTTCCTAGCCGGGGCTTGGCTCCCACCTGGCAGGCCCACCTGCTGGCCCCTGCCAGGCTGCAAGGACAGCCTTCTTGACTTGGGCCTAAACTGTAAGGCTCCCCAAAAGAGGAGTCCCCCACTCTCTCTCTCCACGTCCAGGACATCACTAAAAGCTGAGAGTTTGAAGAAGTCATTGAGTCGCACATCTATAGCTGCCAGGCAAGCACTAGCCCCTCTCCTCCTTCCTGTCTGTCCCCAGGGGTCCTCACCAGTATAGGAACCCAGTAATAGTTGAGAGGGGGTGCTGTGTCCTCCACAATCCGGATGCGGTGCGTGAAGAAGAAGAAAGCCAAAATCCCTGGGGAAGAAGAGACGCAGAGGGCTGCGGGTGACGACTGCAGAGCAGGTGACAACTTCAGAGGGCCGCAGGTGACGGCCGCGGAGGGCCGCGGGTGATGGCCGCGGAGGGCCACGGGGGATGGCCAGAGAGCCATGGGTGACGGCCGCGAAGGGCCACGGGTGATGGCCACAGAGGGCCATGGGTGACGGCCACGGGTGACGGCCGCGGAGGGCCACGGGTGACGGCCAGAGGGCCATGGGTGACGGCCGCGGAGGGCCACGGGTGACGGCCGCGGAGGGCCACGGGTGACGGCTGCGGGTGATGGCCACGGAGGGCCACGGGTGACGGCCACGGGTGACGGCCGCAGAGGGCCGCGGGTGATGGCCGCGGAGGGCCACGGGTGATGGCCGCGAAGGGCCACGGGTGATGGCCACGGAAGGCCACGGGTGACGGCCACGGAGGGCCACGGGTGACGGCCACAGGTGATGGCCGCGGAGGGCCACAGGTGACAGCCGCAGAGGGCCGCGGGTGATGGCCGCCACCCTGGAAGGGCCCGCAGAGAGAACAGCCCGCCCCGGAGCCCAACCCTGGGCAGCCACACATGCTCCATGTGTGTATATGTGACACTCACCCACACTGCCCACAATCAGGAGTTTGCCCAACAGGAACAGGAAGTCAGTGACCTTGTCCAAGACGGCCACTCTGCAGAGGAGACAGGAAGGGAATGCCAGGTGTGAACCCCAGGCTCGGGGACTCAGGCAGGAGTCAGTGGAGGGGGACGAGAGGAAGGGGGTCCCCACACCTTATGATATTTCTCATGAGCAGGAAGAAGGCGTTTCTGGCCGAGGTGCAGAAGTTGGTGCCATAGATGGCGATCTGAGAGGCAAGGGGGAGTTGGGTGAGAAAGAGGGAGGAGGCGAGCAGGTGCCCGTGCCAGCCCCACCCCAGACCTGCAGCCGCTGGAGGTGCCCCCTCACCATGATGTAAGCATTCCTGTTGAGGAACTTGATGAATTTCTCCAGGCACCAGAAGCAGCATTTGAGACAAGTCATGAGGAACTTGGCAAATTTGTTCTGGGCCGCTGGAAGGAGAAGGGGGCCAAGGGTGCTATTAGGTGGAAGTTGGGCGGCCCAGCCTAGCCCTGTCTACGGCCACCCCCATGACTCCATCACGGTGGAGCCAGGCTCAGGCTCTGAGAAAGGAGACCAGGCAAAGGGCCTGGATGCAGAACTTGCCCTGCAAGTTCTGTTTCCTATCCATCACCAGAAAATGATCCACCCCAGGACCCTCACACCTGCTCCCACATATGCAGCCAATCCGAGAAGCCTTCCAGCCACGCCTCCAAGTCAGGGACCAATCCCGGCTGTGTCCTTGGCCCCACCCACCCAAAGTATAACCAATCCCAGCCCCTTGAGAGCTTCCTCACCTGTCAACAATCCAGCCCCTCCCTCTCTAGCAGGCTTCCTGGACTCTGCCCTCTGGGAGTAAAGATTCCACCCCATAGGCTCTTTCAGCTGCTCCTCCATCCTAGGAGCCAATGACCTACGGCTCTCACTTTCTTACCCCGCCTCCTGGGGTGGAACCCATTACTCTTCATGCCTTGGGCCCTGCCATTTAGCTTGGTCTCCCCAACACAAAAGGATGTGATGTGTGACTGCACCTTTCAGGCGTTGGTCCAGGTACTCCAGGATCACACGGATGACCTGCACGATGGCCAGGATGAGGGCGCCGAAAGCCAGGGAGCCGGTGTGGTACCTGGAGGCACGGGGCGGGGGCCCGGGGATGAGTCTCCTGTGGGTCATCCGTGCCCTACGCCCTGCAGCCAGCCCTGACCCACCTGAGTGCCCGTCCAAAAGCAGAGAAGAGGGGGAAGGCCGGGAGGTCGTCGGGCTTGCGCAGGGCCCAGTAGTAGGAAGCGAAGGCCCCGGCCAGGGTGACCTGGCCCAGGGCTAGCACGAAGTTAGCCAGCCAGAAAAACATAAAGGCGTTGAAGATCTGCAGCCCCAGCAGCGCCCGGTGGTAGCTGGATTCTCCCCCGTAGAAAGCAAACTGGCAGCGGGCTTTGGGGCACACACGCGACTCGTTGGCAGAAGGGAAGACCTGTGGGCAGGGTATGGCACTGTCAAAGCCGTACGGGGGTTGGGGGGCGAGGGGGACAGCGTCCAGGCCAGGCCAGACCGTGGGCTAGGCCAGGAGTGGCCATTCCAAGAGCCGAGGAGAGAGAAAGGGGAGATGGCATGGTGGCAGCCAAGCAGGTGGAGTCGGGGCCAGGCGCTCCCGCCCAGCATGGTGCCGAACAGTGGCTGAGCGACCTCCCAGGTTGCCCACAAAGCCAGGACCGCCCACCTCAGGGTTGCAGGTCTTCCCCACCAGCGTGCAGGTCTCATCGTCATCAAAGACTTTGTAGATGGCTTCGTTGGATGTGGCTAGGAAGCTGGGGGATGTTGGTTAAGGAACGCAGGGTCTGGGGGATCGGGGACCGACTGAGAGACGTCCATGTATTGTCCCTGCACCCCGCTGACCCCAGCCCCCCACAACCCTGTGTCACTGCCAAGGCAAGACGGTGTGGCGGTGTGGGAGGCGGAGGGCATCCGTGGATACACAGCGGTGCTGGCCCAGTAGGCGATGCAAAGACACAGCAGGAAGAAGGTGACCAGCGGGTACAGCAAGGAGTACATGACGTAACCCACCGCCCTGGGAAGAGTCAGACGTCACGTGTCGGGGCTGGACTGTGCGCAGCACCCCGCCCGCCCCGCCCGCCCATGCACCTGCTGGCTTCCTTAATGAGAGCAATGGCGATGAGGATTCTCTTCCTCAGAAAGATGAGCAGGAGGACGATCACGACTTCCACGGTGCTGAGGATAATCACTGGAACCAAGAGGGGGCGCCTGAGAGCCGCTCTTGGCGCGCCTCCCCGGGCAGGGGCAAGGGGGTGGCGACTCACTGAACCCCATCCAGGTCTGCCGCAGGTGCAGGTAGACGCGCAGGTCGGTCTGAAAGCCCAGGTCCACCAGGGAGATGTCGGAGCCCGCCTCGCCGCGCAGCCGCGAGTATTCCATGTAGCAGTGGAATATTCCTTCCCGGGGAAAGATGGTGGTGGGTGGGGCGGGGCGTGGAGGCCACAGCTTCAGCTCAACCCCCACTCCTTTTCTGCCCAGCCCCCAAACACCACCCCAGGTCCTGGTATGGGAATGCAACCCCCAGCCAGCCAGGAAAGCAGGCCCCAATGCAGGCGGACCCGGAGGACCCTTCCACATGCTGCACCTGCTGTGTGCACCCCCTGCCTCTCCCATTGGCCGGATTCCACCCACCCTCTGGTCTCTGCTCACAGTGGTACCATCTCTTGTAACTTTCTAGATCATTCCATCCCCCCAGACGCCCCCAGAATCAGATCCTCTCTCACACTGACATCTTATTGGTTTGGAAGGCAAAGAGAAACAGACACGGAGAGATTGGCCGTCCGTGCCGGTTGGCTCAGCAAAGCCTGCTTTACAATGGGGCTGGGCAGTGTCATAGCCAGCAGCCTGGCTCTCCATCGGGGTTCAGCCCCTGCCTGTGGGTGTCGGGAAGCCGAGTCCTTGAGCCACATCACCTGCCAGCACGTGCCTAGCAACCCAGGCCCCTGAGGTGAGATGGGCTCTGTCAGGCAGCCTGTCTTACAGCCAGGCTTCCCAGCACCATCCCTGCTGTGACATGGAGGTTTTTCAGGTTTATTTCTTGCTCAACTTCCCCATGCCTCCATGAGGAAAGCCAAGAATTCGTCCTGCTTGGTTCATCGCTCTGAGTATAGAATGCAAAGAATTTCCCACAATGCAGTGTGTTCTCAATGCGGGTCTTATGTGCACATGGGTGAATGAAAGAATAAATGAAGAAGCAGGTGTCAGGAGCAGAGGCCCCATGAGCCTCGTCCATCTGCAACATTCACCATAGGGACAGACAGGTGTCCCTGTGCCACCTGCTACGGCACCAGCATTCACCATACGGACAGACAGGTGTCCTGTACCACCTGCTACGGCACCAGCATTCACCATACGGACAGACAGGTGTCCCCGTGCCACCTGCTACGGCACCAGCATTCACCATAGGGACAGACAGGTGTCCTGTACCACCTGCTACGGCACCAGCATTCACCATACGGACAGACAGGTGTCCCCGTGCCACCTGCTACGGCACCAGCATTCACCATACGGACAGACAGGTGTCCCTGTGCCACCTGCTACGGCACCAGCATTCACTTTGAAGAGAATAACATTTTTAAAATAAGGATAAAGGGACAAAAAAAAAAGTCACTTCAAATTCCAAGACCAGGATAGATATTTGGCACAGAGGTCAAGCCCTTTGGGCACTGCCCTCTCACAGTGGGGTGCCCAGGTTTTAGTCCTGGTCACTCAGGCCTGGCACGATAGCCCAGCAGCTAAAGTCCTCACCATGCACACACTGGGATACCATAGGGGCGCCAGTTCGTGTTCCAGCTGCTCCACTTCCCTTCCAGCTCCCTGCCTGTGGCCTGGGAAAGCAGTGGAGGACGGCCCAAAGCCTTGGGACCCTGCACCCGTGTGGGAGACCTGGAAGAAGCTCCTGCCTTCAGATCGGCTCAGCTCCAGCCACTGAGGTCAGTTGGGGAGTGAACCAGTGGATAGAAGATCTTCTCCACCTCTCCTCCTCTCTGTTATCTGCTTTTCCAAGGAAAGTAAATAGTTTTTTAGAAATCCTGGCTACTTATGTACGCCCTGGGGGTAGCAGGGCGGCTCATGTCCTTGGGCCCCTGACACATAAGCAGGAGAGCCGGCTGGAGCTCCTGGCACCTGTTTCTGGTGTGGCCCAGCCCCGGATATAACAGGTGTTTGTAAAGGAGTGAACCAGTGAATGGAAGATCTTCGTTTCTCCCTGCTTTTCAAACAACATGAAAATAAGCAAGAATTGTGAAATCCCACAGCCCAGGCTGGCACTGTGGTGTAGCGGGTAAAGCCGCCTGCACTGTTGGCATTCAGCAGCGATGCCAGTTGGACCCCAGGCTGTTCCACCTCTGACCTTGCGAGATGAGCCAAGTGCCCAGTCTCGGCTGTGTGGCCATCTGGGGAGTGAACCAGCAGATGGAAGATCTCTCTCTCCCACAACATGCATATTCAGGCCCTTGACAAGGTCACTCTGCCACCATCTGCTTCTCCTAAACCTTCCAAGCGATCAGCACTCATTACAGCCACTGCGTGGAGGAGGAAGTCGAGGCGCAGGAGTGTCTCAGTCACCAACCCCGGGGTGCACAGGGCTGAGAACTGCCTGGGAACGGCTCATGGTTCATCACACAGGGATGAGCCCTGGGAGAGGCAACCTGGAACCTACTCCCCGCCTCTCCGCTCTTACAGCACTGACACCAGCATCTCCAGCACCGTGCCCCAACGCCGAGAGGCAGTCACCACCTCCCTCCCCAGCCCCCAAAGCCTGCACGGAGGAGGTTGTGGGGCGGGGTGGATTGGGGTGGACGGACACAACCTACCATAACCCAGTACTAAAATCACCATGACCACCATCACCCAGACCATGACGCCGGCCAGGAAACGCAACAGGGTGATGAAAAGCAGGCTAAGCAACATGGCAATGACCAGGCCTCTGGTGGAAAAAACAGAGGGGCACACTCAGGCCCCGCCCCTGGTCAGCGAGGGGGCGGGGCCTCCAGGCCAGCCCCGCCCACCCCGGCCAGCCCACCACTCACATGATGATCCAATACCAGGAGACTGTATAATCTTCGAAGATTCGCATGGCCAGCTGCCGCGCCTCCAACACCCCATTAGCCTTCCTGCAGAGAGGGGTGGCGAGGCTCGGGCCTGTCCCCACCCTGCCATGCACCCGCAATGCCCCATCACCCTCTCCACCCCACCCCGGAAGGCCCCCAGCCTCACTTGGCGCCTTCCACCAGGTCCGTGATGTTTTTCCGCACCCCATGCCCGTCTTCGTAGGTCGTCTCATTGCCCACCATGAGCACCCCCTTCTGGGCGTGGATGGCCGGGAAGCAGCGCCGGGCCACTGCACGGCAGGACAGGGGTGGGGAGCCCCATCAGCTTGTGCTCCCTCCCCCGGGCAGCCCCCCTCTCCCTGCAGTGCGGGGGGAGTGACCCCAACTCACGAGGTTTGCTGGGGATAAGCACAGCCGGGCAGTCCTCGTCACGGAGCACCTCCGCCGCACTCTGCCAAGACACGAGGTGAGCTTCCGGGGGACCCCGACCCACCCCCGAGCCCTGGCAGCGACTTTCCACTCACTTTACTCCCCTGGAAGCCGGGCACACAGAACTGCTTGTAGTACGCCAAGTCCCGGGAGTTGTACGCGCTGAGGAAGGTGAGGTAGCGGTCGGGGCATTTCTCCACGCAGATCTGGGAGGGCGGAGGGCCCAGGTGGGACGAGGGCGTGGTGGGGAGGCAGTGAGGATCCACGCGCCACACATCCCCCACCAGGCAGGACACAGTCCTCCCCCACCACCCTGCACAGGGAGAGGGCAGGTCCAGTCACCTGGGGGGTGGGACATTGGAATTCCAGCAGGACCAGGGGGCTGGCACACTTGACAATGTTGAAATAAAACAGGAATGGTTTGTTCCTGTGTGGAGAGAAGTTTACATGAATGCTGGGGTCTCGCCCCTACGCCCCTATACAAAATTCCTTACTGAAATGAGTAACAGTGACCAGTGCTGTGGCATAGCGGGTCACACTGCCGCCGACAGTGGCGTCAGCATCCCAGCAGGCATGGCTGACCCCTCTTCCCATCCAGCTCCCTGCCTGTGGCCTGGGAAGGCAGCGGAGCATGGCCCAAAGCCTCGGGACTCGTGTGTAAAACTCAGATGAAATTCCAGGTTGCTGGTTCCAGCCTAGCCTGGCCTCGGATTGTTACAGACATTTGGAAAGTGACCAGTAGATGAAAGATATATCTCTCTCTCACTTACTTTCATTCTGCTTTCCAGAAAACAAGGCTCACAGTAAATACTGCCTCCCTGCTGAGTACATGCAAACATTGTTCTGCAAAAATTTATTATTCCTGGAAGGCAGATACACAGAGCGAAGGAGACATGAAGATGTATCACCCACTGGTTCACTCCCCAAATGGACTCAATAGTCAGAGCTGAGTTGATCTAAAAAGCCAGGAACCAGGAGCCAGGAACTTCTGGGTCTCCCACGCGGGTGCAGGGTCCCCAGGCTTTGGGCCGTCCTCCACTGCTTTCCCAGGTCAAAGGCAGGGAGCTGCAGGGGAAGTGGGGCAGCCGGGACTCAAACCAGTGTCCAGGGCTGCCAGGATTAGATCCCGATGGGATTCCAGAGCACACAGGTAAGCACTTAGTTACTCAGCCAGCGCACTGAGCCCCCCTGAACAAATCTTAAAAAAGAAAGAATTCTCCCCCTAGCTGCTGTGGACACTGAGAGGTGGTCATTGTTGGCGGCTGCAGCCAGTTGCAGAAAGCCTGGAAACTTCTCCGAGTGAAGCCCTCTACCCACTCTGCCCCAAGGCAGGAAGGCCCAACTCACGCATTCTTGGTGCCCTTCTGGCCGCAGAATTCGCCACGGCTGTCAGTGGGGTAGATCACCTTGCGAGGGTCTCCGTGGGTCCAAGCTGCAGGCAGAACCCAGGCTGTGAAGGCGGCACCGCTTCCAGCCCCAGCCTCACACTCGCCCCTCCTTCCCGGGGTGGGGGGAGCCCATCGCATGGCACCTCCTCACCTATGATGCCCACCGCCACATAGCCCACGATGGCCAGCAGGAGGGCCACACAGCAAATGACATCGGTGCAGCCCCTAGGGAGCAGAGAGGAGAGAGAAGGCAGGGCAGGAAGCCATGTCGCCCACGCCAGGCCACCTGGCCTCCGGCCACACTGGGCGTCACAGGACATGGTCCCCTACTCCAGGCCCAAGAGTACACATGCATGTCACACAACCACAGCAAGCACAGCAAAAGACAAGGAGGCCACACGCCCTGGACAGGGTGCCCGCCAGGTCCACACCTCTCCCCCATCCACGGTGTCTGAACGCTCAGCCCGTTCCCCCGAGGAAATCTAAGCATGATAAAAGCCAAAAGCGCAGAGCAGTGGGTGTGACCGATAAGTGGGTGTCCCTCCACAAGCACCCTCACTCTCAGGGTAGCCACCGTGTGCCTGTGCAAGGCACCACCCCAGATGGAGGTGTGCGGCTCCAATGCCTGCGGTGCCCATGTGCGCACCGTGCCCACTGGCCTCCCCAGCTGACCACAGCAGGGCCCATGTCCGCACCATGCCCACTGGCCTCCCCAGCTGACGGCAGCAGGGCCAGTGTCCGCACCGTGTCCACTGGCCTCCCCAGCTGACGACAGCAGGGCCAGTGTCCGCACCGTGTCCACCATCTCAGACAGAGTCCTGACTGCTTCTACGACTGGGCTTGAGTTTCTGAGTTTTGAGCTGCTGCCTGCAATTCCCCAGGGAATTTTTTTTTGTATCTTTCTGCATCTTACGGAAGCAGGTTCTTCTATCCAGGGGCGAACGTTTGTTACCAGTTTGTGACAAACTAGTGGACCCCGGAGCGCATTTACCTGTTGTAAATTGGTCCCTTGAAGGTGGGGTCATATTTCTGTGGGGTTCCTGAAAAAGGAAGGGAGAGCTAAGCTGGGGGAGGGGGAGCCTGAAGACTCTGCCCAGATACCCCCAGCAGGGCTGTCAGCCCAGGACTGAAGGAAATCCGGAATCCTTGTCCCATCCCCCCACACAGCGCCACCGCACAAGCCCCCAGGCAGTGCCTGTCCCAGTACAGGAGCCCCAGACCCAGGATCCTTGGAATGCCTGGAAGGGGCCAGAACTTCCAGCGCCAGCTCTCCTCGGTTGGCGCAGAGCTCCAAGATGGGGAGGTGCCGCGGAGGCAAGGAGAGGGGGCGGCCCGTGATGGGCAGTACCGATGCCCACTGCCGGCCCCACAGCCTGCCTCCCCTCGGCGTCGCCACCCTGGCCGGGGCGCTGCCCAATCGTCCCGTCCCCCCACCACCACCCCGGGGGACAAGGGGGGGCGCACCTACCGTGCTTCCCATAGTAGTGCGGCCCCTCGTCCCCCATTCCCGCGCGCCCGCCCGTCTGGACGCACAGGCGGGCTCAGAGCGCACAGAGCGAGCCCTCTGGAGACCCGGCTCCGCCCAGCCCGGAGCCAGGCGGGGCGGCCCAAACCGGTCCTACCGGCCGCCAGCGCCAGGGGACGGGAAGGAGGGAGGGAGGAGGCCGGCGGGGCAGGAGGCAGGCAGCTGCGCCCGCCACTCACCCACCGAGTGCCCAATTTAGCCAGCTCCGCCCGCCTGCGCCTGGCCAGCCCCCAGACAGGGAACTTCAGGCTGCACCCATGGGGTGGTCCTGGACCCCACACCACCTGGGAGTCCCCCACCCCACACCCCAGGTCCAAAAGGGACCCACTTCGGTCCCATCTTCTGTGTATGCAAACTGAGGCTGGGAGTAGCACACCCAGAGATGATTTGAGTTCAGACTGGGACTTTGCTTTTTGGTAGAGGGGGAGGAAGAGACAGACAGAGACAGAGATAAGCTGCCACCTGCTGGTACACTCCCACCAATTGCCCGCAGCAGTCAGGGCTGAGCTGGGCTGAAGCTAGGAGCTCCACCCAGGGCTCCTATGTGGCTGGTACCGGCCCAAGTACTTGACCCATCACCTGCTGCCTTCCCAGGGTCAGGAGTGGAGCCAGGATTCGAACCCTGACCCTCCCCTAGGCACCACAGGTGTCTGTGAAACATAAAATAATTCTAGCCTGTTAAGCTAGGGAACACGGCCCAGTGCAGTAACCTGGTAGCTAAAGTCCTCATCTTCCATGCACCAGGACCCTATATGGGCTCGGTTCATGTCCCAGCTGCCCCACTTCCCACCCAGCTCCCTGCCTGGGGCCTGGGAAAGCAGTGGAGGACGGCCCAAAGCCTTGGGACCCTGCACCCGCATGGGAGACCCAGAAGAGGCTCCTGACTTCTGGCTTCAGATCAGCTCAGCTCCAGCCATTATGGCCACTCGGGGAGCAAACCAGCAGATGGAAGATCTTTCTCTCTTTTTCTCTGTAAATCTGCTTTTCCAATAAAAATAAATAAATCTTTAGTAAGTCTTAAAGGCCAGGCACTGGGGAACATACAGCTGGCACAGGGGGGTTTTCAAAAAGCTTGGGGAAAGAAAATAGACATCCTGGAGACATAAGGCTTCAGTATCAAAATGGTTTACCATCAAAATATACGCATTCAATTCTATTTTCTACCAAATGTTGACGACCCATAGAGTTACTCTCATTGTTTTAATCTGTGAAATCTGCATGGGGTACAGTAGGCCTGAGCACATACAGTGGTCTATAGGAGACTATAGACGCGCCTAAGAAGCTTGGTGCACACTGCTGGCTACACGCTTAATACCCACCCCACCCCTGCCTGTGCCAGCCAGCCGCCTGCTCGCTCCACCCCTGCCTGTGCCAGCCAGCCGCCTGCTCACTCACACCCCTGCCTGTGCCCTCCACAAATCTTCGAGGAAAGCTCTCTACTTTACCAGCGGCTGGCTAGTCTGCAGTAACTGGAAGGAAAAGACAGGATGATCTGGTGCAAATACAACATTTCGAAGCTCTGGCTTGTACAGGGGAGGGGTCTCCAAACAGTTCAAGGAAAATGGGGAAAAAAGAAAGAAAACTAGGGAGGGCTTTCCTCAGCAGGGGTGCATACTCAGCATGGGCAGCCAGACGCCGTGGCGTATACGCTGGCAGGGGTGCATACTCAGCATGGGCAGCCAGACGCCGTGGCGTATACGCTGGCCTCACACAGGCGGCCATGCACAGGTCAGAGCCATCTCAGCGCCCAACAGTGCCCAGCAGGCGTCAGCTCACCGACGCATGCATCCCTGGAAGAGTCCTTCCAGCGAGGGAGGCCCTACATGACCTCCTCCTGGCCCTGAGCTTGAGCAAACAGGCGAGGCCCAAGGCGCCAGGCTGTACCCTGGGATGACCAATAGGCCCAAAGAAACCCTGCGGTTCACAGAGTCCCGGCCAACCCCACCTGAGCCCAGCAGTGGACAGACGGTGGCGGGGTCCCCAGCCACAAACCGCACCTGTCCCCAGTTAGCTCGGGCCCGTGGGGGCCAGCAGCCCTCTGTCCTCACCCTGAGCCCCATGCCTCTTCCCACTGCACCATCACAGTGTCACCATGGGGCTCCCACAGCCCGTCTCAGTGTGCGCAATCCCAGCCGCTTTGTATCTCAGCTGCTCCAATTTTTTTTTAATTTATTTATTTTTATTCAAAAGGCAGATCTTCAGAGAGAAAGAGACAAAGATTTTTCATCTGCTGCTTCATTTCCCAAGTAGCCACGAAGCTGAATCAATCTGAAGCAAGAAACCAAGAGCATCTCCAGGTCTCCCACTTGGTGCAGGGTCCCCAGGCTTTGGGCCGTCCTCCGCTGCTCTCCCAGGGCACAGGCAGGGAGCTGGGTGGGAAGCAGGGCAGCCGGGATTAGAACCGGCACTCATAAGGGATCCTAATATATGCAAAGCAAGGATTTAGCTACAGAGCCATCACACCATCACACTGGACCCGCTGCTCCACTTCCGATCCAGCTCCCTGCTAATGCGCCTGGGAAAGTAGCCGAGAACGTCCTGGGGTTTGCCTTCCCGTCACCCACGTGGAGTTCCAGGCTCCTGGCTGGCTTTCAGTCTCTTCCTCTCTGTCACTCTGCCTTTCCAACACACAGATAAATCTTAAAGCATTCAGGTCCTGCTGAACGAGTGCACCCGGCACACACACACACAGAGCTGACACTGCAAATGAAAACACGCCTTCGCTTTTCCTGCACACAAACGTGCAACATATACGTGCAAACCGCCGACCTGGAAGCCAGAGAACACGCCAAGCGTGGCCTGCTCAGAGGCCAGGCCGTCAAGGCCCTCTCCCATCAGGAATCCTAAGGCTGCAAATGCAAGAAAATAAACTCCACCCTTCCCCCCAGCCCTAGCAGAGTAAATTCCACACGGGTTAATCATGCGCATATATAAAAAGCCCAAAGCACAGCAAGCAGGAGAGGCGATGCCAGGAAGTGGGGGATGCACCCCTGAAGACTGGCTGCTGAGGGGGAGGGGGTGCAGCTGGGCCAGTACCTCACTGGGTGAACTTGGGCGGTGGGGGATGGGGAGGGGAATCCCCACCGCCCCCACCTTCCAGAAAACAGAACTAGATAATGCAAAACACGGGCTGGGCGGGGCGAGAGGCCTGGCCTGGGAGGGGGTGGCGGGGAGCGCCAGGGTCTTCCAGAAACTTCCATTAGTTCTTATGAACCTGGGCAGGGTGGAGAGAGCGGACCGGAGGATGCTAATGGGTTCTGGTCCCTCCTGGGAATGGGCAGTGAGGAGGAGGAGGGGGAACAAGAGGAAAGCGAGGGGGGAGGAGGGGGAGGAGGAGGAGAAGGAGGGGGAGGAGGAGCAGAAGGAGGGGAAAGGGCTGAGGGGGAAGCCGAGCCTCTCCCGCACCTCCCTCTCCCTGCCCCCGCCTGGCCCGGGTCTGCTCCCTGCAGCTGATGGCAACGCCCATTTCACAGAAGCAGCACCTGAGGCCTGGAGAGGAAATCAAGGGATCACTGCCTGCCTGTCCCACGAGCAGCAGGCGGGTCGGGCCGTCCAGCTCCTGGGCGGCTCTCCAACCCTGTCCGCTTGGTAGGGCTTCTACAACCAACTTCCAATCACCCAGTGGCTTCCAGCAACACCAATCACTCCTGAACCTCCTGGAGCCCAGGATGCCCACACAGGGTGTGGGAGGTGAAGGGACTGGCGCTGTGGTGCCACATGACAAAGCGACCTCCTGGGATGACAGCACCCTGTATGGCTGCTGGTTCAAGTCCCAGCTGTTCCACTTCTCACCCAGCTTCTTGCTAAGGCACTCGAGCAAGCAGCAGAGGATGGGGCACGTGCTTGGGTGCCTGCACCCACGTGGGAGACCTAGGAGCAGCTCCTGGCTCCGGATGGGCTCAGCTGCAGCCGCTGCAGACAGCTGGGGAGGGAACCAGCAGACGGAAGGTCTCTCTCCCCACCCCGTAGCTCTGCCTTTGAAATAACCATCATGGCAGAGTTTCAGAGAGGGCATGGAAGCAACTCCTTCCTTTCCCGGAGTGGCTGCTCTGGGTGGTCTTCCCAGTGAGCTGGTCTTGCCTCCAGTGAGGAAAAAGAATCCACAGCCTGAGGGTCACACAGAAAGAAAACCCCGCCTGCCCAGGGTGTAGGGAGGCAATGCCCTCAGAGCCCTGCTGACCGGAGGACACACATACACACATGTGACCGTGTCACCTGGGGACCCTGCCAGCATGAAGGCCACTGCTGGGGGGTGGGGGAGGGCAGTATGGTGGCACATCACACCAAGCCTCCACCTGCAGCACCAGCATCCCATGTGGGCGCTGGTTCCAGTCCCGGCTGCTCCACTGCCCACCCAGCTCCCTGCCTGGGGCCTGGGGAAGCAGTGGAGGACGGCCCACAGCCTCGACCCTGCGCCCGCATGGGAGACCCGGAGGAGGCTCCTGGCTCCTGGCTCCGGATCGGCTCAGCTCCGGCCACTGCAGCTGCTTGGGCAGTAAACCAGTGGATAGAAGATCTTTCTGTCCCTCCTCCTCTCAATAAACCTGCTCTGCCTCTAAATAAAAATAAATAAGTCTTTGGAAAAAAAATTAAGTAAATCTTCGGGAAAAAAAAAATCTTTGTGACTTGCAGCCCTCCTCATTGGACTTGAACCAGGAATCAGGAGGCAAAATAAATTCCTTCACTTTCTGATGCACTCAATGTGTGTATTGTGTCACTGGCTGCGGGGAGAGGCCGTGCGGGCAGCCGGGGGAGCTGGCCCGTTAGAGCAGGCTGGGGGGCGGGCGGCAGCCGTTATTAGGTCCTGGCTGGCATGGGAGCCGGCCCACCCACCCCAGCGGGCGTGGCATGTTAGAGAACACAGACTGCCCAGTCCCAACACTGCTGCCAGGGCACCCAGTGCCACCCAGCCCCCGCAGCTTCCGGCCGGCAGCCAAGTCCCCAAGGACTCGGCCACGCCCACGCGGTCAGCCTGCTGTCCTCTGCGGAACAAGCAGCTCAGACACGCTCTACCGACAGCCTGAGGAGGGGAGCGGAGAGAGGAGACGCACACAAACACCAAGTGAGCGCCTACTGTATACCATGCCTGGGCAGGAGCTTCTAAGAACCACATCCTTGCTTATGTATAAACATCCATTTATTTGGCTCGGTGCAGTAGCCTAGTGGCTAAAGTCCTTGCCTTGCACATGCTGGGATCCCATAGGGACACCAGTTCTAATCCCGGCGGCCCAACTTCCCATCCAGCTCCTTGCTTGTGGCCCAGCAAACGACGTCCCAAAGCCTTGGGGCCCTGCACCTGTGTGGGAAATCGGGAAGAAGCTCCTGGCTCCTGGCTTCAGATCGGCACAGCTCCAACTGTTGCGACCACTTGGGGAGTGAACCATCGGACGGAAGAGCTTCTTCCAGGTCTCCCGTGTGGGTGCAGGCTCCCAAGCACCGGGACCGCCCTCCATTGCTCCCAGTGCCTCAGCAGAGAGACGGATGAGAAACCGGGCAGCAGGGACTGGAACGAGGCCCTGCCGCACCACAGGGGATGCGGAACGGCACCCAGGGCTTACTAACTCCTCCCAGGTGGATCCTAAGCAAACTGGGACACCGATGTGAGTCACAATGGCCTGAGGCCAAAGGGTTAGTGGGAACTGGAATTTGAACGCAGATAACCCTTGGAGACAGACCACAGAACTCACAAGCAGCCGCTGTCCCAATGCCATTCACCACTTCCTCAATGTGGCCCCAAGTGGGAAGTGGCAGCCCATATTTATTAGATTTTATTTATTTACTTCTTCTCACGGCTATCGGAGCACCGGTTCGAGTCCCGGCTGCCCCACTTCTGATGCAGCCCCCCACCAGTGCTCCTGGGCAGGCAGCAGAGGATGGTCCGAGGGCTTGGGCCCCTGCTGCCCATGTGGGAGACCCGGATGGAGTTCCAGGTTCCTGTCTTGGGAGCAGCCCAGCCGTGACTGTTGTGAGCACTGGAGAAGGAGCCAGTACATGGAAGCTCCCTCTCTCTCTTTCCAATAGATGAAAATAAGTAAGTGAACATTTAAAAAAAACGTTAAGGAAAGTATTTGCTCAATGGCAGAATCCACCTAAGCCACTCTTTAGACCAGAAATCATGCTGTGGTCACCTCTGGCCCGGAGCCTTCACTTCCTGTCCCCGAGGCACTTCCTGTCGGCCACCAGGTTCACTGTTCTGTGCTCCCAGACACTGGGACGGGACTAGGGGGCGCCAGGAAGTCCTGGGATGTGGCAGAACCCGGATGTAGTACCCGGCTCCTGGCTCAGTTCCTGCCCATTGAGTCGATCTGCAGAGGAAAGCATTGGATAAATCGCTCCCCGAAAAAAACTGTCTCAGACAAATAAAATAAATCTAAAAAAGAGTCCAGCCCAGTATGGTAGCCTAGTGGCTAAAATCCTTGTCTCGCATGTGCCACAATCCCGTACGGGGGCCAGTTCGAGTCCCGGCAGCTCCACTTCCCACCCAGCTCCCTGCCTGGGGCCTGGGAAAGCAGTGGAGGACGGCCCAAAGCCTGGGGACCCTGCACCCACGTGGGAGACCCGGAAGAGGCTCCTGGCTCCTGGCTTTAGGTCAGCTCAGCTCTGACTGTTGCAGCCATTTGGGGAGGAAGCCGGTGGATCAAAGATCTTTCTCCCTCTTTCTGTAAATCTGCTTTTGAAACATAGATACATAAATCTTTTTAAAAAGTTGTTTTGTTTTTTTAATGCACTTGTGAACTGGAAGCACTAATAGTGTTGTGGCACTGTGCGCTTAGCCTCTGCCTGAGATCTCCCACGAACAGCAGCCCCTTGTCCCATTCAACTCCCAGCTCAGAAAGCAGAGAAAGCAGAAGCGAGTGGTCCAAAGGCTCGAGCCTCGGGAGCCACGTGGGAGGCCCAGATGGAATTCCAGACTCCTGACCTGGGCTTGGGCCAGCCCCAGTCATTGTGGCCATTTCAGAAATGACCCAAGGGGATGAAAGAGGTCTCTGTCTGTCCCAGTAACCCTGCCTTTCCCGCACAGGCTCATTTTGCAAAGGCCACAGTGGCCAGGGCTGGCCCAGCATCTGGAAACTGCAGGTCAGGTCACTTAGGTGGATGGCAGGGATTGGACAAGCTCAAGCTGGCACCTGTACCCGCCACCCCCGGGCGAAAGAGAAAAGTAAGGGCTAATGCTTTTTCTGCTTCTGTATCCTGCTTGGAGATCAGATAAGGGGAGGGGAATGGCCACAATGGGCCTGACAATGGGAAGAACGCCTAAGCTTCTGTCTCCTGATAAGTAAATTCCTTAGTCCGAGGAAATGTGGCCTGAGGGGCCTGAGCTGTTGCCAGAATAAGGCCATAAAACTTAGCAAATATGCTAAACCTTGCAGTCTGTGCCTATAAAATATCTGTACCCCTGGATATCTGGGCTGTTACTCTGTCATAGGAGTGGGGCCCGTCCATGGAAGTCAATAAAATTCCTCTTGCTATTGCAGCCTCTGACCTGGTTATTGGGAGCTTTCAGGGTTAGGGTTAGGGTTAGGGCTCCTGGGGCCCATACCCGTTAAACCCCGCGGTTTAACACCGGGTCTGCTTAGCAGGGAGCCTGAAGCGAGAGCCAGATGGGGACTCAAGCCAAGGCACTCCAGTGTAAAACACTGGGCTTCTCTTTTGTTTCTGCTGTTTTGATTTACATATTTGAAAGGCAAAAATTACAGAGAGGGAAGGGAAAAGCTCTTCCATCCGCTGGCCCACTCCCCAGATGGCTGTTAAGAGGCTGGAGCCGAGCCCATCTGAAACCAGGAGCTTCATGTAGGGCCGTCCTCCACTGCTTTCCCAGGCACATCAGCAGGGAGCTGGACGGGAAGTGGAGCAGTTGGGACTTGAGCCAGAGCGGGCAGCACTGCAGGCAGAGGCTCTGCCCCCTACACTGCAGTGCTGGCCCCGACTATACAACAAGGCAGAGTTACTGCTACACAGAAACAGCAACAAAGAAAACAACTCACTTGCCGTCCAACAGAGAGGAAGAATTTCCACTGGGACAAGGCAGTGAGCAAAGCAACGTTCACTCAAGTGGAGACCTCCCGCTGCGGTGGGGGGGCTGCAAGAGAGAAGACCCCGACCCCGGTGCCTTCACCCCCAGTCCACATATCTTGAAGATGCCCCCGTTTTTGGCTCTTTCTTGTCCCCTTTGCCATTTCACAGCCTAACACGGTAGCCCAGCATTACCAGCCAGCCAGGAGCCCTGCGGTTGCACTGTGGGAACTACACCATAGGCAGCTTCCCTCGGCATTAAACCCAACCTAGGAGCTTTAAAAAGACGCAACATCTCACACAAACAGGCCAGGAAACGGGTAAGGGCTAGAAGAGGATCCCACGAAGTATATGCCCCTGGGATAAAGGCAGCCACGCAACGGCTCCCAGGAGGGTTTTGTTTATTTTTTTATTTTTTTTTTTAAAGATTTATTTTATTTTTATTACAAAGTCAGATACACTGAGAGGAGGAGAGACAGAGAGGAAGTGGAGCTGCCGGGATTAGAACCAGCGGCCATATGGGATCAAGGCAAGGACCTTAGCCACTAGGCCACGCTGCCGAGCCCCCAGGAGGCTTTTTTCACATGGAAAACTACGCTTCTCCTGGAACACAAGGGAATATATTCATTTAGTTGTTAGGTAAGAGTTTACAGTCAGGGCTGGCACTGTGGCATAGTACGTTATGCCACAGTCTGCAGTGCCAGCATCCCATACGGGCACTGGTTCAAATCCTGGCTGCTCTGTTCCGATCCAGCTCCTTGCTAATGCAGCAGAAAAACCAACAGAAGACAGATCCAGGACGTGGGCACCCGTGCCTGCGTGGGAGACCCGGAAGAGGCTCCTGGCTCCTGGCTTCATATCGGCTCAGCTCGGGCCATTGCGGCCACTTGAATCAACAGATGGAGGATCTTTCTGTTTGTCTCTCCTTCTTTCTGAGTACCTGCCTTTTCAATAAAGATGAATAAATCTTAAAAAGAACTGTATTTACTTACTTGAGAGGCAGAGTGACACAGAGAACAAATCTTACACAGGCTGGTTTACTTCTCAAATGCCTGCAACAGCCAGGGGTAGGCCAGGCTCAAGCCAGGAGCCAGGAGCTTCTTCTGGGCCTCCCACGCGCGTGCAGGGTCCCAAGGCTTTGGGCCGTCCTCCACTGCTTTCCCAGGCCACAGGCAGGGAGCTTGCCACTGGGACACAAACTGGCACCCATATGGGATCCCAGTGGTTGCAAGGTGAGGATTTAGCCACTAGGCTATAGCACCAGTTCCCATAACGAAATTTTAAAATGAAAGAGCACCCATCTGCCGGTTCACTCTCTGACATCCCTGAGACAGCCAGGGCTGGGTCGGGGACAAAGTTCTCAATCTAGGTCTCCCATGTGCAGAACAGCGGGGACCCCAGCACCTGAGCCAATCCTGCCAGCACTCAGGGGTTCCAGTCCAGGCACGCCCCTTGGGGACTTGACATCCTCAGTGGCGCCCTAACCACCGTGTCCAATCCCCACCCCAGGAACCCGTGTTTTTAAACAACCATGATAACTTCTTTCCTCCAGGTTTTTTTTCCTTCCTCATCAGGGTTTATGGTTTCGGATTCTATTCCCTCCACCACTCTCCCCCCCCCACAGCCACTCTGGCCAAGAGGCACCAATGCCTGTGGGGAGCATCCCCACCCAACTCCCCACCCTCAGGGGCCCCAAACACTTCCCTCTTTGCCTTGCAGCTGCACCCTCCCTGTGCTTGCTCCAAGGAGGGCCTCCCCGTCCTGCCCAGTCCTGACCTAGGCAGACAAGGACTGTTGGAAAAGGCTGCATTCCAGGATGGCCAGCCTCCACCCCCCTAAGCTCCAGCTGACTGCCACCCTGTTGTGGCGAAGCACACGGGGTTCCTCAGAGAGCTCACTGATCCACCCACAGCCACACAACCCTTTACAAAAGCAATGCATGAGCCACCCAGGCACACCTGGCACCAGGGGGCACCCCCCCTCACCAAGATCAGACAGGGACTGCACGGCCAGTCCAACCACCCCAGCTTGCTGGTTCTGGCCTCAAGCCAAGCAAGATGCAAGCTTGGGACACAGCAGGTTAAGCTGCCGCCTGCACAGCCAGCATCCCCCGTGGGCATGGTCGCTGTGCGCTGCTTTGCGCCTGATCCAGCTCTCAGCTTAAAGCACCCCGGGAACGCAATGGGAGATGGGCCGAGTTGGAGGGCCCTTGCAGCCTGCAGGCAAGACCCCTTCAACCCTAGCTGCTGCAGCTCCAGTGGGTGTGGCAGAGGGGTGGCAGATGAATCAACAGATGGATGTAAGAATTCCAAGTCACTCAGTTTTCCAACTACATTTTAAATTAGTATTATTTCTTTTTACATCCGCAATGCAAGCACCCCATCCAGGTGGCCCCTTTGGACAAGCGGGAGAGCCTGCCAGGCTGCAGGGCCACCTCTGAGAGGGATAATGAAGGGACAGTGTGGTTTGTTTGCTGTTCCCTCAGACCTCTCCCAGCCGCACAACTTCCAGCCCTAACTCACCTAAATTACCCCCAGGCCCTCCCACCAGTGTCCTATTTTTTGCTGCACAACCTGGAACAACCTACAATTACACCTCTAGTTGCTGGTCCTTCTCCCTTCTGGCAATTTTTTCTTCCAGCCCAGTCTTCCCCGAGGTCTTAGAGGGGGTGGCAGGGCCGGGCAGAGCCAAGTAGGACTCTCCACCCTAACCCAGGGGGCTTTGGTCGCAGACGCATTAGTAGGGTCTACCGGATTGGGGGCCCACTCCACTGGCACCCCATCCCAGGCAGACCGCACGGGAGACCAAGCACCCAGCAGG
This sequence comes from Ochotona princeps, assembly GCF_030435755.1. Taxonomy (NCBI): domain Eukaryota; kingdom Metazoa; phylum Chordata; class Mammalia; order Lagomorpha; family Ochotonidae; genus Ochotona; species Ochotona princeps. Next base: position 52,333 of record NW_026701531.1, on the reverse strand, counting down.
GGCTACCCCCTCAGGCAGCCTAGCCAGGGACCCCGGGGCCAAGATGTCCACAACCCATCCAGCTGGCCACACCCTAAGGACCCGCAGCACTGGAAGCTGCGGAGCCCAGAGCTGCAGCCAAAACCAAGAGCCAGGGGGGAGAGACTCAGGTTGGCATTTTTCAAACAGCAAGGAGCTGGGGTGCTTGCAGGCGGTGCCCCTCTGCCAGGGCTGTCCCTGGAGAACCAAGCATCACTCAGCCTCTTGAGGTCTTTGTCCCCAGGGGTGGGGGGAGGTTAGAGTAGCAGTTCTGCCTAACTTGTTTTTCTCTTCCTGGAACAGTTTCCGGCCCCCTCCCCAAGGCTTTCACTCAAATAGCTTCCAGGAAGTTGTGGGTCTCACAGAGAGGGGGTCACAGAGGCCCTCCTCCCAGGCCCCCCACACCCTCCCGGGGGACAGTGCCAATTGGGGTTTAGGCTGAGCTGGCCCTTGGGGACTCGAAATGCAGAAGAGAAAGAAAAAAGTGTGGCCAAGAAGGTGTTGTGGGGTACGCACGGTGGCTGCACCCCTCCGCCGACTAGCTAAGGCGGTGCTCAAGAATTTGTAGGCATGCGACCCCCATTCCGGGGACCCCCTCTAACTGGGGGGTGGATATACCGTTTCTGAGAGGGAGGATGGAAAGTTTCTCAATTGTTTCCGGTTTTTTTCCTGCCCAGCACCGGAGATGGCTTCGTTTCTGACCCTCCTAGGCTGCTGGGGTGGGGGGGAGGGAGGGGAGGTTTAGAGGGACGCCTCCCTCTTCCAGCTGCCCCGGGCTGCCTCAGTTTCCCGCAACTGGCTCAACGCCTTGGGCCGTTACTTGTAGGGAGTGCTGGAGGAGGAGATGTCGGGGAGGAGCAGAAAGCAGGGCAAAGGGGTCCAGGAAGAAGACGAGAGGGAAATAGGGAGGTCGCGGTCCGGCTGCTTTCCAGCACCCATCGCCAGGCCTCCCCTCCCCCGCCTCGTGCCATCTGAGCCGCCCAGATAACGGGACCTCCGCGGGTGGAGCATGCGCCGTGCGCCCCGGCCCCAAAACCCACGGTGGCGCTGGGGTGGGAGGCAGCGAAGGGCTCCCGGGTGTGGGGTCGGCCTGGCTGCAGCCGGGAGGCTTGGGGCTGCACGCGGGCGGGAGGGCAGCGGCCGGACGGCGCCTCCAAGCTGCGTGTGTCCTGACTTCCCCTCTCTCCAAAGCCACCCCTTTAACGCAGCGGACCCCCGAGGGGACAAGGCGGCTCCCTACCGTAGGCCTCGTCCTTGCGCTCGTCCTCCATGGCCGCGCGGAGGCCGCGGTGGGCAGACCCGGGACAGCGCGACCCCGGCCCGGGCGGGCGGGAGGTTGGGCGGCCGGCTGCAGCGCGCCGCGCCCGCCGGCCCCGGGCCTGGGGAGCCCGCCCTGCCCGTGCGCCCCGCCCGTGCGCCCGCCCCGTGCGCGCCCCTCTCCAATGGGAGCCCCGAGCGGGCGGGAGGCGGGCTCCGGGGGCGGAACCGGCCCGGGAAGGGTGGAGTCTCTTTGTTTCCCCGTCTAGGGAGCACCGGGGTTCGCGGCCGCGCCGGGGGGGCCAGGTGAGGCCAACCCGTCTCATCCATCGCTCCAGGCATGGATCCGCCCAGGAGGTACTAAACGGCCGCTGGGTGGCAGCGAACAGGTAAAATCCTGCTGGTTTCCATTCATCCCATGGTCAGGGCTTTGGCAACGGGCTCCCCTCGCCCCCCAGGGCCAGCAGGTACGCTCCGGTAGAGAGATGACATTAAAATCCGGTTCAACCAGTGCATTCCTTTCCCAGCGGGGTCCCAGGGGTGTGTGTGTGTCTGTCTGTCTGTCTGCAGCCTTAATAGCATGGTAGGATGCAGGGGTTGGCATCTCTACAGCCCAGAGGAGGAGCGCCTGGTTCAATTCCCGGTTCCAGCTTCCTGCTCGCGCCCACCTTGGGAGGCAGCAGGGGATGGCTCCAGTGCTGGGGTCCCTGTCCCCTAAACGGGCAGCCCTGGCCCAGGCTGAGCGAGCAGATGGCTCCAGTGCTGGGGTCCCTGTCCCCTAAACGGGCAGCCCTGGCCCAGGCTGAGCGAGCAGATGGCTCCAGTGCTGGGGTCCCTGCCCCCCAAGCAGGCCCACCTGGCCCAGGCTGAGCGAGCCGATGGCTCCAGTGCAGGGGTCCCTGCCCCCCAAGCGGGCCCACCTGGCCCAGGCTGAGCGAGCCGATGGCTCCAGTGCTGGGGTCCCTGCCCCCAAGCGGGCCCACCTGGCCCAGACTGAGCAAGCAGATGGCTCCAGTGCTGGGGTCCCTGTCCCCTAAACGGGCAGCCCTGGCCCAGGCTGAGTGAGCCGATGGCTCCAGTGCAGGGGTCCCTGCCCCCAAGCAGGCCCACCTGGCCCAGACTGAGCGAGCAGATGGCTCCAGTGCTGGGGTCCCTGTCCCCTAAACGGGCAGCCCTGGCCCAGGCTGAGCGAGCCGATGGCTCCAGTGCTGGGGTCCCTGTCCCCTAAACGGGCAGCCCTGGCCCAGGCTGATTGAGCCAATGGCTCCAGTGCAGGGGTCCCTGCCCCCAAGCAGGCCCACCTGGCCCAGACTGAGCGAGCCGATGGCTCCAGTGCTGGGGTCCCTGTCCCCTAAACGGGCAGCCCTGGCCCAGGCTGAGCGAGCAGATGGCTCCAGTGCAGGGGTCCCTGCCCCCAAGCGGGCCCACCTGGCCCAGACTGAGCAAGCAGATGGCTCCAGTGCTGGGGTCCCTGCCCCCAAGCAGGCCCACCTGGCCCAGACTGAGCGAGCAGATGGCTCCAGAGGCAGTGGAACAGGGAGTGGAGATGGGCGGCCCCAGGAAGGAGTCATGGATAGAATGCACCCCCATGGACATAATCCTGACAAAGAACAAAGCCTCCAGCTGAGCAAAGGCCTGACATGGTTCAGAAAGTTCTAGAACAGGCATAACTAATCAAGGTATGCTGACAGATCAGTGGTGGTGCATTGGGGACCACAGAAGGGGCATCAGGGAGACCAGACTGTGCTGGCACAGGGGTCAGCTCGCCAGCACCTGACTCGCTGTGGACCCATGTATGTGACACTCATGTGGCCAGCTCGGTGTCACGGCAGGTTAAGCCGTCTCCTACAATCCGGTGCTGGCATCCTTACCACAGTGCCAGCTGCTCTGCCTCTGATCCAGTTCCCGACGAATGGATGGCCCAAGTGTTTGGGCCCTTGCAACCGCTTGGGAGACCTGGAGGCAGCTCCCAGCTTCTGCCTGGCCCAGCCCTGCCCATGGAGGCCATTTAAGGAGTGAAGCAGCAGGTGGACAATCTCTCCCTTTCAAATCAAAACGCTGTATTTATTTAAAAGGCAGAAAGAGACAGGAAGATCTTTCATCCACTGGTTCACTCCCCCAAACGCCTGTGAAGGCCAGGGCTGGGCCAGACTAAACCCAGTAGCTTAACAAGGGACTCTTACGAAAATGGTTCCTGGACTCAGCGTGGTAGCCTAGTGGCTAAACTCCTTGCCTTGCACGCACTGGGATTCCATATGGGCGCCGGTTCTGGTCCCGGCTGCCCCACTTCCCACCCAGCTCCCTGCCTGTGGCCTGAGAAAGCAATGGAGGACGGCCCAAAGCCTTGGGACCCTGCTCCCGTGTGGGAGACTGGAAGAGACTCCTGGCTCCTGGCTTTGGATTGGCGCAGCACCGGCCATTATAGCTGCTTGGGGAGTGAATCAAAGGACTGAAGATCTTCCTCTCTGTGTATCTGACTTTCCAATAAACATAAATAGATCTTGAAAGAAAAAGGAAGTAATAAAGTCATTGCTCTGCTTCTTTCCGGGTGCATCGGGAGGGAGCTGGATCAGAAGTGGAGCTGCCCGGAGTTGAACTAGTGCCCGGACAGAATGCCAGCGCTGCGGGCAGCCGCTGAACCCACTGTGCTACAGTGCCAGCAAATGCCAGCTTCAGCAAATCATTTTTCAAAAGCTGTGTAGGAAGCTGCCTATTCATATGCATTGTACTCAACAGTGAAGAATGTAAACAAAATGTAAAAGCCATCAAAGAGGGCAGGAGGTGCCGGGCAGGTTCTGACGGCCGTGGGCATCTGCAGAGCTGATTCAGCGGGAGGGGGAGTGTGCCAGCTTCACAGGAAGGGGTCACAGGTGCTTTCTGTGGCAGAGGGGGTTCACACGGCAAGATGACAGACAGGTTCAGCCTCGCAACGCCAGTCCCACTGTGAGTCCCGGCTAGACTAGGACTTGAAGCCTTGGAGAGAGAGTTCAGGGGGCGCTGGTGCTGTGCCATGGTAAGCCAAGCCTCCACCTGTAACAGTGCCAGCACCTCATATGGGCACTGGTTCTAATCCTGGCAGCCCCACTTCCCATCCAGCTCCCTGCCTGTGGCCTGGGAAAGCAGTGGAGTTCTTCCATCCGCTGGTTCACTCCCCAAATGGCCACAATGGTCGCAGATAAGTTGATCCAAAGCCAGGAGCCTGGAGCCTCTTCCAGGTCTCCCACGTGGGTGCAGGGTCCCAAGGCTTTGGGCCGTCCTCCACTGCTTTCCCAGGCCACAGGCAGGGAGCTGGGTGGGAAGCAGGACAGCCAGAACATGAACCTGTTTCTATATGCGATCCTGGTGCTTGTAGGGAGAGGATTTGGCCAATGAGCCATGTAACTTTGATTTCCATTTTCTTCTGAATTTATTTATTTGTATTGCAAAGTTAGATACACAGAGAGAAAGGTTTTTGTTATTGTTGTTGTTAATATTTATTTATTTTGGGGCCCAGCATGATAGCATAGCGGTTAAAGTCCTTGCCGTCAATGCACCGCGATCCCATATGGGTGCTGGTTCCAAGCCAATCTGAAGCCAGGAGCCAGGAGCCTCTTCCAGGTCTCCCACGCAGGTGCAGGGTCCCAAGGCTCTGGGCCGTCCTCCACTGCTTTCCCAGGCTCCAGGCAGGGAGCTGGGTGGGAAGTGGAGCAGCCAGGACTCGAACTGGCACCCATACGGGATCCCAGCAGTATATGCAAAGCGAGGATTTAACCACGAGGCTACCATGCCGGGCTCAACTCTCACTTTCAAAATAAAAAATTTTAAAAGAGCCAGACTCAGTCCGTTATAGCCACAACGCTGCCTCCCTACCCTTTGCCTTGTCTTCCCCCCTGCGCCTGGCCAGGCTGCCAGGTGGTGTAACGGAGTCAGCTAGCATCAGCGATCTAGTCCCAACCTATAAGAGGAAAAGAGAATGCTCCCTGTGGCTGACTCACTCCCGGAGCACCTGTCAGACCCAGGAGGCTGTGGTAGAAGCGGGATGGGGAGGGGCCGGGCTGGGAAGATAACTTCCTGAAAACAGGGACCCCTGAAGGGGCGGAGTGAGCAATCTGCAACAGTGTAACTGTGCTCGACACCACTTACAAATGGCCACAAAACAACAAGAAAATGGCCAGGAGAGGAAACCTTATGCTTAGTTCTATTGTAACAGGAAAGCTGCCACAGGGGGCTTGGCTGTGCACGGCTGGTTAAGTTGCAGCCAAGGTACCAGCATCCCACACCGGAATGCCAAGACCCATCCCAGCTCCCTGCTTCCAACCTGGGAAGGCAGCAGAGGGTGGCCAAGTGTCTGGGCCCCGCCAGCCGGGTTGGGAACCGGGGTGAAGCTCCAGGCCCCCCGCTTTGACCTGACCCAGCCCTGGTCGTTGAGGCCACTCAGGAAGTGAAGCAGCAGGTAGAAGATCCCTCTTTCACTCTCTCACTCAGCTTTTTAAAGTGAAAAGTAAACCAGCCTTCTGTGAGGATTTGGACAAGTAGGTGGCCCCAGCCAGGATGGGTGAGCTATAGGTACCGGGAAGGGGTATTTGAGATCAACAAGACAGAGAAGGGGTAACAGGCTGCCATTTATGCCCCAAGAGGTCAGGAGACTGGGCGCGGAAGACGGGGAAGCTGGCATTCCTATGTCTGGTTGGTCATGTCAAGGCGGTGCCCATGGCCGAGGGGCCCTCGGGAGCCACAGGGGACGCCAGAGACAAGGCCTGCCCTCCACCCTAGAGAAGGAATTGTGGACAGGCCCCTCCTTGGGGAGGCTTCTGGAGAAGTGGGCCCAGGCCAAGCCTCCCCAGGCCCAGGCGGGATTAGGTGGGGGGAGGTGACAGCATGGACAAACACAGCTGACTCTGTTCTCCGAGCCCTGTTCTCCGAGCCCTGTTCTCCGAGCTCTGTTCTCCGAGCCCTGTTCTCTGAGCCCTGTTCTCCGAGCTCTGTTCTCCGAGCCCTGTTCTCTGAGCCCTGTTCTCTGAGCCCTGTTCTCTGAACTCTGTTCTCTGAGCCCTGTTCTCCGAGCCCTGTTCTCCGAGCCCTGTTCTCTGAGCTCTGTTCTCTGAGCTCTGTTCTCCGAGCCCTGTTCTCTGAGCTCTGTTCTCCAAGCTCTGTTCTCCGAGCCCTGTGCAAGTTTTGGGCTCATGAATTTTTCAGCCGAGAGGGCCTGGAGTTTCAGATTCCAGGGCGCCGGGCCCGGCCGTTGGGGTTCTATTTCCAGTTGCCAACATCTTGGAGTCCCAAGAGATGGGTGGGGCCTTTGAAAAGATCGGACAGCTGGAGGCCGGGCGGGGCCCAGGCAGTGCCCCGCATGTCTTCTGGGCCACCTCTTTCTCTTCTTTTCAAGATTTATTGCTAGCCTGGCACAATGGCTCGATAGCTAAATCATCACATTGCAAGCACCAGAATCCCATGTGGGGATCAATTTTTTGTCCCAGTGCTCCACTTCCCATCCAGCTCCCTGCCTGTGGCCTGGGAAAGCAGTGGAGGACGGCCCAAAGCCTTGGGACCCTGCACCCGTGTGGGAGACCTGGAAGAGGCTCCAGGCTCCTGGCTTCAGATTGGCTCAGCTCCAGCTGTTGTGGCCACTTGGGGTGTGAATCATCAGACGCCGATCTTCCTCTCTGCCTCTCCTCTCTGTATATCTAACTTTGCAATAGAAATAAATAAATCTTTCCTAAACGCACCAGCAGGAAGCTGGACAAGAGGCCAGCCAGGACTGCAGCTGGCATCTGGCAGCACTAGTAGCCACTTAACCCACCCTGCCACAACACCCTGCCTCCTCCCTCTCCTCATGCTCATGTCATCCTCTGAACTGGGAGCTGGTGAGGACATGGGGGGATGCCCCATTCTTGGGGTGCAGGCAGCATCTTGGGTTTCCAGAGTCAGCACTGGGGTACCTTGGGCATCCCATAGCGGGCATTCGTCCAAGTCCGGGCTGCTCCGCTCCCGACCCAGCCCTCTGCTCTGGCACCAGGGAGAGCAGCAGGTGATCGCCCCGGGTGCTTGGGTCCCTGGCACTCTGTGGGAGATCCAGCTGCGATCCTGGCTCCTGGCTGTGGTCTGCCGCAGTCCTGGGAGGGCATTTGAGAGAGCGAACCAATGAAATAAGCTCTTGTTCCCTGTTTGTCCCCCCTCTCTATTCTCTTTCGAGTAAATACATTTTTGTGGGTTTTTTTTTGAAATAACGTTAAGAGTAAAAAAAAAAAATCTACATTTGATGTTTCCCTTTCTTGAGGGCTGCCCCAATTTCTGTCCTTGAGTGAAAGAAGCAATGAATGAAGGCATGAACGAATGGTTGGGGACTGTGGTGGAGCGCCCGGGGGCCGGGCTGACCCGGTAGAGAGAGAATACGAGGTGTAGGGGCGTGAGTGGGTGAGGGCTGCGTGGGTGCGGGGTGGAGCATCGGCTGGGCCGGTGCCCGGGGCTGCCGTCCCTCCCGGGGTCCTCCCTCGTCGCCGCCTCTGCGTCGGCCGAGCGCCGCTCACCTGGCGGCCTCCCCTTTAAGAAGTGCTCACCTGCGCGCTCACCTGGGCGCGGGCGCTTCCGCAGGAAGGAGGAAGCAGCTGCCGCCGCCCTGAGCTCCGTCCCCGCCGCCACCATGTCGGCCTCAGCTGTCTTTATTCTGGACGTCAAGGGCAAGGTGAGCCGGCCCCGGAAGGGGGGCGCTGGCCGGGGGAGGCCGGGGGAGGCCAGGGGAGGCCAGGGGAGGCCAGGGGAGGCCAGGGGAGGCCGGGGGAGGCCAGGGGAGGCCAGGCGCCCTGGGCTCCGCGGGGCGACCCTTCCCGTGGCGACACCTGCTCCTTTCTCCCCGCTTCCCAGCTCGGCCTCGGCCATCCCATCGCCGCCAGGGCTCGGCTCCTAGAACCTTCCTTTCCATGCGAGGGAAAAAGGGCGCATGGAAACCTTCGCGAGGTTGCGGAGCGTGTAGCCCCCAAACCCTGGGCGTTTAAGAACCCTAAAACACTCTTCACCCCTTGCCACCTGCAGCTGCTGCAGACACACCTCACAGGGAGGGAAGACTCATTTATTTTGGTGCAATGAAAAAAAAAATCCATGCATCTGTTTTTTCCCTAATAGACACTTCCCCTAAACTTTTTGCAAGCACCTGCTACTAGTATAGATTCTTGTTCACTTTCTCTCAAGAAGAGCTGTAGGCGCTCAAATCCATAGGTATAACTTTTTTATATAAAGATTTATTTATTTTTACTTTAAAGGCAGATTTAGAGAGGAGGCCACAGGCAGGGAGCTGGATGGGAAGTGGAGCAGCTGGGACATGAACCTGGGCTCAAATGGGATGCAGGTGCTTGGAGGTGGAGGCTTAGGCCATTGAGCCACCGCACTGACCTCAGTATTTTGATCTTTTTATTTATTAGAGAGTCCCAATGTCTTTGCTGCAGGACTCCTGGGGCTGGGTGCCTTGAACCCACTCCCCCTCATGCCCTGTGGCCCTGGACTCTGGGCCTCAGCCTTCCTCATCTGCATAGTGGGGTTGTGGGGGGCGTCTGTTCCCCAGGATGGAGCAGAGAGCGAGATGAGCCAGCAGGGCTGAGCGAGGCTGCAGCCATCCCAGCAGCTGCTGCACCCTCCCACCTCAGGTTGTCCTCGAGTGGGCTGGAGAGAGAGAGTGTCTGGGGGCTCCTGGGGGGCAAGCAGCCGGCTCTGACAGGTCCTCTCTGCCCCCCAGCCTCTGATTAGCCGCAACTACAAGGGCGACGTGCCCATGAGCGAAATCGAGCACTTCATGCCCTTGCTCATGCAGCATGAGGAAGAGGGCTCCCTGGCCCCGCTGCTGAGCCACGGCCGGGTCCACTTCCTGTGGATCAAACACAGCAACCTGTACTGTATCCAACCCAGGTGCCGGGGCAGGCAGGGGGCAGGGTGTGCGTGGGGGTGGGCAGCGCCAAGGTGCCACCTGCGTGGAAGCAGGGGTGGGCAGCGCCGGGGTCCCCAGCTGCCACCTCCACCTGCGTGGGAGCGGGGGTGGGCAGCGCCGGGGTCCCCAGCTGCCACCTCCACCTGCGTGGGAGCGGGGGTGGGCAGCGCCGGGGTCCCCAGCTGCCACCTCCACCTGCGTGGGAGCGGGGGTGGGCAGCGCCGGGGTCCCCAGCTGCCACCTCCACCTGCGTGGGGCTGGAGGGTCAAGGTGTGTGGCTCCTTTTCCCTAACCCCGCTGTCCTCAGTGGTGGCCACCACGCTGAAGAACGCCAACGCCTCGCTGGTGTATTCCTTCCTTTATAAGACGGTGGAGGTAGGTCTGCCAGCCTCTCACGGGTCGGCCGCTCTGTCATCTGGCCGTGGCCGTGGCTACCGGCTGCCGGCCTGCACGTGGCCCTTCCAGACCGCCAGCATTGCTGCTGGGAGCAGGAGCCATGGACGGTCCTGGGGGTGTGTGCAAGCTGAGGTCCCTCTCTGTGCCCCTACCCTGGCTGCTAGGACAAGTCCTGCCCTGGGACGCATCAACCCATGGAATGAATGCCCGTGGGAAGGGGTGGGCCTTGGGGACAGCCACATGGGATGCCCACAGCCCTTCTCAGAGCACCTGGGTTGGGCCCTGGCTCTGTGCACCCCAGGAAGCAGCAGGTGGCGGTCCAGGGACTGTAGTGCGGGCCACCGTCACGGGAGACGTCGACGAAGCCGTGGTCCGCTGCCTTCCCAGGCACAGCCGCCAGGACTGCGACCAGCCCTGCTGCTAACCCGCTCCACACCACTGCCAGCCCCCATCTGTATCTGTTATGTATTCATACATCTTAGATGGCCCGGTGTCTGCAGGCTTCACCGGGCTTTTGGGCCTACAGAAAATACCAGAAACATCCCAGCGTCATAAATGAAGCGATTACAGGTTACCTCTTCATCATGAGCCAGAGGCATTCTCCCAGGAGGGCACCGGTGGTCGCGCTGTTGTCCTGACTGCGGACCCATCCCAGGTGCTCAGCGGGGACCCTCCTGCAGGTCTTCTGCGAGTACTTCAAGGAGCTGGAGGAGGAGAGTATCCGCGACAACTTCGTCATCGTCTACGAGCTGCTGGACGAGCTCATGGACTTCGGCTTCCCGCAGACCACGGACAGCAAGATCCTGCAGGAGTGAGTGTGGGGCTGTGGGCGGGGCCTCGCGGAGAGGCGGGCCTAACAGGGATGGGCGGGATCGCGGGTGGAGGGCGGGGCTTGCAGGGCGGGGGCGGGGCCAGCGCTGTCCCAGGAGCGGGAAGAACCAGGGTTCGGGTCCCGGGGCAGGGCCTGGTGTCCCCAGGGTCCAGCCACGCCTCACCCCTGCCCTGCACCAGGTACATCACGCAGCAGGGCAACAAGCTGGAGACGGGCAGGTCGCGGGTGCCGCCCACCGTGACCAACGCCGTGTCCTGGCGCTCTGAGGGTCTCAAGTACAAGAAGAACGAGGTGTTCATCGACGTCATTGAGTCGGTGAACCTGCTGGTCAGCGCCAACGGGAGCGTGCTGCTCAGCGAGGTGGTGGGCAGCATCAAGCTCAAGGTCTTCCTGTCGGGCATGCCTGAGCTGCGGCTGGGCCTCAACGACCGCGTGCTCTTCGAGCTCACTGGCCGTAAGCACTGAGGAGCCCTGTGCCTGCACCCCAACCCCTGTCCTGCACCCCAACCCCTGTGCCTGCACCTCACCCCCTGGCCCTAAACCCCAACCCCTGTCCTGCACCCCAGCGCCTGTGCCTGCACCCCAACCCCTGTGCCTGCACCTCACCCCCTGGCCCTAAACCCCAACCCCTGTGCGTGCACCCCAGCCCCTGTGTCTGCACCCCAATCCCTGTGCCTGCACCCCAACCCCTGTGTCTGCACCCCAACCCCTGGCCCTAAACCCCAACCCCTGGCCCTAAACCCCAACCCCTGTGCCTGCACCCCAGCACCTGTGTCTGCACCCCAACCCTAGTCCTGCACCCCAACCCTAGTCCTGTACCCCAACCCGACCCTGCACCCCAACCCTGCACCCCAACCCGACCCTGCACCCCAACCCCTGTGCCTACACCCCAACCCGACCCTGCACCCCACCCCTCGTCCTTGCACCCCAGCCCCTGTGCCTGCACCAACACACCCCCCCACTGTCCCTGCACCGTAATCTGCTCCGCCAAAGTGGGGCATTCTGCAGCTCACGCGCATCCCCTGCTGGCCCAGCACGGGACTGCAGCTGCTTCGCTGCTTCCTGGCACCTGACTTGGCTTTGGGTTTTTTTTGTGTGCCAACCATGCACAACAACAAAAATGACAACCCTGAGTGCCCCCACCCCACCACCGTGGGGAAGACACCTCTTGCCACCGACGTTCTGTATTGGAGGGCCTGGCTTCGAATCCAGCTGCAGTTCCGGCTGGTCATGAACGCAGCTCGAGGGCTCAGCCCCTGGCACCCACCCAGGCAACCCAGGCTGAGTCCCTCCCTGCTCTGGCTTTGTCTCGCTCCAGCCCTGAACGCTACGGGCATTTAGTGACTAGACCAGGACACTTTGCCGTCTCTCTCTGCCTTTCTACAAATTTTAAAGATTTATTTAAGAAAGAGAGAGAGACAGAGAGCTCTTCACCTGCTGGGTCACTCCCTAAGTGGCCTCCACAGCGTGAGCTGGCCAGGCCCAAAGCCAGGAGCCTCTTCCAGGTCTCCCACACGGGTGCAGGGTCCCAAGGCTCTGGGCCGTCTTCCACTGCTTTCCCAGGCCACAGGCAGGGAGCTGGATGGGAAGTGGGCAGCTGGGACTCAAACCAGTGTCCACTTGGCATGTTGGCGCTTGCAGGGGGAGGACTAGCTGACTGAGCCATTGTGTAGGCTATAAGGAAAAAAAAATTTTTTTTTAAAATGCAATAAGCCCAGAAGCAAGGCTAGCTCGGTTTTGTGTTAAGTTGAGGTGCTGGTAGCGGCAGGCACGGGGCCAGGTGCTCCCTTGGGTGGCCGCCAGGTCGGGCTGACGCCGGGCTGTCGAGTTTCAGGCAGCAAGAACAAGTCGGTGGAGCTGGAGGACGTGAAGTTCCACCAGTGCGTGCGGCTCTCGCGCTTCGACAACGACCGCACCATCTCCTTCATCCCGCCCGACGGCGACTTCGAACTCATGTCCTACCGCCTCAACACGCAGGTGACAGGCCGCACAGTGCGCACGCATCCCTGCCGGCAGGGGCAGGGCTCTGGCCGCTGAGGCTCCGCCCCTCTGGCACCCGCAGGTGAAGCCGCTCATCTGGATCGAGTCTGTTATTGAGAAGTTTTCCCACAGCCGCGTGGAGATCATGGTCAAGGTGAGTGCCTTTTGCCCGCCGACTGCGCTGGCGTTGGTGAAGCGGGTCCCGCCTGTCTCCGTTGGCATCCCACCTGCAGGACCCTCTGCCTGCCCCAGGCTCTGCCCTTCACACATTTCTCGTTTTCACACTGAAGCTGCTCAGTGGGTTTTGTTTTTGAGAAGCAAACAGACATTTTCCATGTGCTGGTTGACTCCCCGCGCACACACAATAACCGGGTTGAAGCCAGGAGCGGGGCTGCATCCGGGTCTCCCCGCGTGGGTGCTGGGGCCTCGGCTCTGGAGCCCCCTCTGCTGCCCCTCCCGGGAGCGCATGAGCAGGGAGCTGCATCAGCGACAGAGCCGGGCCTTGAACCTCTGACGTTGGAGGTTTAACTTCTGGGCTAATGACCCCCGCAACTTTGCTGTATTGCTTTTCCTCTGTAATTATGGCACACAGTGTCCCCACTGACAGCACAGGGTGCTGGTGTCCTCTGGGGCCCTGGCGTCACTGCGTGCACTGGCCTGTGCCCTCCCTAGGGAGGGAGGCTGCGGACAGGGGATGCAAGTGCTGTTTGCGACAGCCTGCAGCACATAAGCTCTGCTGTGGAGGACGAGGCCTGGCACAGTACTGCAGTTGCTTAATCTTCACGTTATGGGTGCCAGTTCATGTCCCGGCAACCCCGCTTCCCATCCAGCTCCCTGCCTGTGGCCTGGGAAAGCAGTGGAGGACGGCCCAGAGCCTTGGGACCCTGCACCCGCGTGGGAGACCTGGGAGAGGCTTCTGGCTCCTGGCTTCGGATAGGCTCAGCTCTGGCCGTTGTGATCACTTAGGGAGTGAACCAGCGGAGGGAAGATCTTCCTCTCTGTCTCTCCTCTCTGATTTTTTGATTGGAAAGTCAGATATACAATCTTTCAAACCAAAATATGGCGTACACACTATGACCGTAAACATTTTCTCCAGTCTTGGGTGCTAGTGCTTTATCACTTATTTGCGAGGCAGAGCAGAGAGAGGAGTTCTGTCCATTGCTTCCCTCCTGGCATGCTTCTGTAGCCAGAGGCTGCACCAGGCGGAAGCCAGGAGCTCCATCCGGGCCTCTCGCGGGGGTGCGAGGGGCCCAGGTAGGTGAGCACATGAGCAGGGAGCTGGGACTCGAACCCTGGCTCCGAGAGGGGGCATGTGGCTGTCCCATCCACCCCGTGAAGTACTTACCCATTGCTCACGTCTCTTGCCGGGCAGGCCAAGGGCCAGTTTAAGAAGCAGTCGGTGGCCAACAGCGTGGAGATCTCTGTGCCCGTGCCCAGCGATGCCGACTCCCCTCGCTTCAAGACCAGCGTGGGCAGTGCCAAGTACGTGCCTGAGAAGAACGTGGTCATTTGGAGCATCAAATCCTTCCCGGTGAGCGGTGGACACAGGTGGGCAAGCTGAGGCTACACCTGGGATACCCTCCGTCCCGCGGCCTGGAGGAAGTCAGGCCCTGCTTCGGGGTCCCCGGGGCCCCAAGGCCATCCTCCACTGCTCTCCCAGGCCGGGAGCTGGACGGGGAGCGGGGCTCCCAGGATTAGAACCGGCGCCCACATGGGACGCCAGGGTCACAGGTGTAGGTTTAACCTCCCTTGCCTTTCTGCTCTGAGTGTGGGGGTGCCCCTGACTTGGTCACCAGAACTCCCCCCTTCACACCTGCAAACCCCAGCTTCAATGGGTTCATTTCCCTGGGGTTGTTTGAGGGTGAGCCTGGCGGAGGGCCCTCCTGCGCCTGCCCCGTGGCGTGTCTGATACCCCATGGTGTGACTGTTGTTCCGTGTGATGCCTAATGCCCCCCATGTGCCCTCAGGGTGGCAAGGAGTATCTGATGCGAGCTCATTTCGGCCTGCCCAGCGTGGAGAAGGAGGAGGTGGAGGGCCGACCTCCCATCGGGGTCAAGTTTGAGATCCCCTACTTCACGGTCTCCGGGATCCAGGTGAGGAGGTGGGCAGGGAGGGATCCCCTCTGTCTCTGGGACCTCACTGGGTCTCTCATTCCTCTGTCCCGTTAGCTCAAGTCCCGTCCGCTCCCTGGGCCGCGCACCCTCCCCGCCAGTCTTCCATGTCCACTCCTGCTGTCCCGGGCACTCAGCCTGCCGTGGCCTCACCCCTCCCAGCAGCTTGTTCCTCCCCCAGGCTGGGCAACCTGTGGCCACCACCCTCACCCTGCCCCCCAGCCCAGCCCCTGCCCTCTCTTCCCGCCTAGGTCCGATACATGAAAATTATTGAGAAGAGTGGGTACCAGGCTCTGCCCTGGGTACGCTACATCACTCAGAGTGGAGGTAAGAAGGCTATGTGACAGGGGCAGGGAGGTGACGGGGCAGGGGTTCAGGTGCCAAGGACTTGAGCCATCCTCTGCTACATGAATGCTGGATGGGAAGTGGAGCAGCCAGGACTAGAACTGACACCACTATGGGATGCTGGCGCAGGAGGCAGAAGCTTAATGTGCTATGCCACAGCACCAGCTCTGATGCTGAGGGTGGGACAGGGGCTGAGCTGTACACTCAGGTGGTCCACGTCTCAGGCCAAAGTCATGGCTCGAGTCCCGACTGTGCCTCCCATCTGGCTACCTGTTCATGCGCCTGGGAAAGCAGCGGAGGAGGGGGCCCACGTGTTTGGGCCCCTGCACCCACGTGGATGGAGCCCCTGGCTCTGATCAGCTCCACTGTGGCTGTCATGTGGCTTCCACCTACATAGATGTTTTTAAAAAACATGTTTGTGGTTTGAGGGGGGTGCAGAAAGAGAGAGAGGCAGGCGTGTACTGCCTTGCTTCCCGAATGCTCGTGCTGGCTGGTGTGGGGCCACACTGAGGCAGGCAGCCAGGCGCTCCACCTGGGTCCCCCAGCACTCTGGCCGCCACCACTGCTGCCTGTCAGGGTGTAGGGGAATAGGAGCTGAACCTCAAACCCAGGCAGGCACTGGGAAGTGGGGCCCTGGCCTCTGAGCCGCTCACCCCAGGGCTCTTCCCCCAGGAGGGTGGCGCAGGGTGAGGCGGGGTGGGGTGAGGTGGAGCGGGAGAGCCGGCCCTCTTCCCCCTGTACCCCCGCCCCCTCTTTCTCACAGGGTTCCCACTTGTTTCTCTGCAGATTACCAACTTCGAACCAGCTAGGAGGGAGAGGATGTCTGGGGCCCTTCCGCTCTGTGACCCCCTAGGGGCCCCGACAGGGAGAGGGGGGTGTGTGTGTGGTTGTATCTGTGGCTCGCATGTATGTGGGTCTGGGTACGCAGACCTTCCCTGCAGTCACACACGTGTGTGCTGTGTAGGTGTGCTTGCAGGTTTGCAATGTATCAGTGTGTACGTGTATGTATGTGGAGGTGTGTGTTGTGCATGTATGTGAGACACGAGCAACCCCTGGCCCCCTCGCCTGCCGGAAGCCTGGGCTGGCCTGGAGAGAGGGTGGACACCGCCCTGCCTCACGGAGCTGCTCTGTCCTCCCCCCTTCCTCCCTGATTTTATATGAAGAAATTGAGGGGGCCCGAAGCTCCCCCCTTCCTGAGTGCCTTCCTGAAGTGACCTGCCTTAGCGGGGGTGTGTCAGGGCCCCTCCTCCCTCCACAGAGGCCGTTCTGTTTGGGGGTATCATTAAAAACAACAGCAATGCATCTAGCCCTGCGTGTGTGCCTCTTAGCTGGAGAAGGCTGGCACCGCCTGACCACCACACACCCAGTTCCAGCTGCGATCCCCCACCCAGGGGCTCAACCCTGTGCCAGCCTGCACAGCCTCCCCGCACCCCCCAACACCGCTGTCAGTGCCGGGAGGGTCACAGCACCCCGGAACACACACACCCCAACACTGCTGGGGACCCTGGTCACAGCACCCCGGAACACACACACCCCAACAGCCCACCCGCCGTGGCTCCCACCGCTTCTCCACGCTGACCTTCCCTCCCTCAGGTTTGGGGGTCCCGGCCGCCCACCCCCCCTCGGCCGGCGCCCTCCCCTCAGGCCCGGCTCGCCCCGCGCCGTCCACCTCGTCCCTCCTCAGCTCCGCCCGACTGAATACACCGGGAGAAGCCCGCCCGGTTCCTCAGCCGGGCCTTTCCCGCCCCCGCCCCGCCGCCCGAGTCGGTTAAAGCCGCCGCCTTTCCCGCCCGGCTAGTTTGAAAATCCGAAAAACCCCGCCTGGAGGGGCGCGCCATCGAACTTCTACGCTCCCGCCAATCAGGAGCGACACCGCCCCCCCGCAGACGCGCAGCGATTGGCTAGCACGGCCCGTGGTGGGCGGGACGGCCGCCGGACACTGCGGGAGTTTGGAAGAAAACAAGCCAGGGGGCGGGGGGCTGGCAGGCCCCGCCCTCCACGCAGGCCCCGCCCCCACAGCTTCGGGCTGGCGGGCGGCCGCGCAGCCGCAGAACGCACGCCGCGCGCCGCAGGAGGAGGAGGAGGAAGAGGAGGAGGGTGAGTTCGGGGGAGACCCGGCCCCCAAGGGGCGGGCGCCGGGCTGGGCCCGCGGTGGGAGCCGGCTGACAGGGGGGTGGAGCCGGCGGGGCAGGCTGGGGGTCGTGACTGGAGGCCGTGCCCTGCAGGCCCGGCGTGGTCAGCATGTTCCTGGACGAGGTGCACGCGGGGGGACCGGCTGAGCGGGGCCGCGGCCCGGGGCGACGTGGACGGGGTGCGCAGGCTGCTGCACCGCGAGCTGGTGCACCCCGACGCCCTGAACCGCTTCGGGAAGACGGCGCTGCAGGTGACGGGGGGGGGGGGGGACCCCCGCTGTGCACGCCCTCCAGGCTGGAGAGGGGGAGGAGGGGGGGAGGGGGAGGGGTGGGGAGGGGGAAGGGAGAGGGGCAGAGGGGGCAGAGGAGCTCGGCCTCCTGGACTCCCGGTCCGCGGGGGAGCGAAGGAGGGCGTGGTGGGGGCGGGGGGGCAGGAGCAGCATCCCCTCCCCCCAAGGAGACGGTCATCCCTGGACAGTCAGGTCTAGGGGGACCCCATTTCCTGAGTTCACCTTTCCTGGGGAAGGGAGGTAGCTGCTGTTTCTTGGGGGAGGATGTTTCTGGGGGTAGGGAGACTGGGAGTTGGTGTTGGGGGCTGTTATCCTGAAAGGTGACAGTGACTGTTTTGGGGGAGAATGAGGTGTCCCCGTTTTCCCAGAAGGTGCCAGGTCTCTCCACCCCTGTCCTCCAGCTTAGGGACCCCCCACCCCTGTGTCCAGCTTAGGGACTCCCTGATCCCTGTGCTCGAGCTTGGGGACCCCCCTGACCCCTGTCCTCCAGCTTGGGGACCCCCTGACCCCTGTCCTCCAGCTTGGGGCCCCCTGACACCTGTCCTCCAGCTTGGGGGCCCCCTCACCCCTGTCCTCCAGCTTGGGGCCCCCTGACACCTGTCCTCCAGCTTGGGGGCCCCCTCACCCCTGTCCTCCAGCTTGGGGCCCCCTCACCCCTGTCCTCCAGCTTGGGGGCCCCCTGACCCCCTGCTGTGTGTGCCCACGCAGGTCATGATGTTCGGCAACCCCACGGTGGCACGGGAGCTGCTGAAGCAAGGAGCCAGCCCCAACGTCCAGGACGCCTGGGGCACCAGCCCAGCGCACGACGCAGCACGCACCGGATTCCTGGACACGCTCAAGGTCCTGGTGGACCATGGGGCTGACATCAACGCGCCCGATGCCAGCGGGGCACTGCCCATCCACCTGGCCGTGCGCGAGGGCCACACCGCCGTGGTCCGCTTCCTGGCCGCCGAGTCGGATCTGGGGCACAGGGACGCAGGGGGACGCACCCCGCTGGAGCTGGCGCGGCAGACGGGGGCTCGGCACCTGCTGGACATCCTACAGGGCCGTCCGCTGTGACCCAGAGGACACCCTCTCCGAGCCCAGCAGAAAAACACTTTCCCTCCTGCTCCTGCTGCCCCTGGCGGAGGAGCACCCGTTTGCGGCTTTCTGGGGTGTTTGCGAGTGTGTGTGTGTGTGTCTGGGGGGACATTTCTGCCTTGTTTTTCTCTCTCTTTTGGGATGGGCTCCTGGGGCCACAGCCACGTACAGAACGGTTCAGTCTCCCCTGCCTAGTCCCCAAACTCCAGGGCCAGGAGTCCCTGCCAGGGTCCTGCAGTCAGGGCCTCCTGTGCCTGGCCGCTGTCCCCGGCTGGACTCCTGGTGGGGTGGGGTGCACCTGCTCGGTGGGCGCAGGGGGGAGACGGGGTGCGGCTGGCTGGGGGTCTAGGGCAGCCTTCCCCACGAGCAGGAAGGCCACGGGAGTGCGTGTTGCATCGGAAACTTGTTTTCCAGCCTCTTGGACGGTGTTGAAAACAAACCAAAACCAAAAAAAAAAAAAGGCAAAACCCGTAGATTCTATTTATTCAGTTTTATGGAAAAGAATTGTTGTGTGATAATTTAATGTTTTTTTTTTACTCATTAAATTAAAAGTTGTGCATGATATCCTAGCGTGGCTGTTTCCCGCCCCCCCCTGGATCTGGGATTTAGGGGTGCAGTGGGGGAGGGGTCCCGCGGGTAAGGGAGGGGTCCCCGGGTGGAGCAGGGGGTCCCGGGGTGGGAGAGGGTTCCCCGGAGGGGGGGGAGAGGGTCACCTGGGTGGGGGTGGGGTCCCCGGGTGAGGGAGATTGTCCTGGGGAGGGAGAGGGTCCCAGGGTGGGGGGGGACCCCGGGATGGAGGAGGGGTCCCCGGGATGGAGGAGGGGTCCCCGGGTAGGGGAGAGGGTCTCGCGGATAAGAGAGGGGTCCCTGGGTGGCGAAGGGGGGTCCTGGGGTGGGAGAGGGTCCCCGCGGGGCGGAGGGTCCGCGAGGTGGGGAAGGGGCCCAGGGTGGGAGAGGGTCCCCAGGAGGGGAGGGGGAGGGGAGGCGGCCGTTGGGGGGAGGGCGGGCGGGCAGCGGTCATTCCCAGGGGAAGCGGGCAGGGCAGCGATGGGCGTGGCGCTGTCGGAACGGAAGGGAGGCAGGAAACCGCGATGGAGAAAGGGCCCCCAGATGTCGGGCCGGAGCCGAAGCCCCGATGGAGGGCAGGGAGGGCAGGGCGGGCAAGGCGGGCACAGCGGGAGGGCCAGGCCGCGGCCTACCCGGAAGCGGCCGGCAGCCCGGAAGGGGCGGGGCTACGCGGGCGGGGCCTGGTGGAGACCACGCCCCGCTCCCCGGCGCGTGCGCGGTGGCTCACAGGGACCGGGATGGGCGCGGCCCCGCCCACGAGGAGAGGTGCGTGTGAGCCACGCCCCCTCCACCGGCCTCGTGCGTGCCCACTGGTTAGTAGAGAGGCGGGACTAAGCTTTGACTCCGCCGCTTGCACAGATCTCACTGGGCGGTGCGCGATGCGAGCCACGCCCCCCCGCTGGGCCGGAACCGTGGGCCTGCCCTGGGCATGCGCAGTGGCTCGCAAGGAGGCCGGCTGTCCGAGGCCCCGCCTACTGTGGGCGGTGCGCGCTGCGAGCCACGCCCCTCCGTGGCCTGCCCTGCCCTGCGCGTGCGCGCTGGCTCCCGTGGCCGCCATGCCGGAGCCGCGCGGGGCATCACCTCTGCGCGTGAACGCGGCGTTCGCCGCTCGCTACAGCCGCTACCGGGAGCGCGAGGAGCTGCAGCGACGTGAGTGCGGCGGCTGCCGGCGGAGGCCCGGGCCTGTGGCGGGGCCAAGGGGAGGGCACGGGGGCGCTCCGCCCAGCCCGATGGGTGGGGGTGCTGAGGAGGGTCACCCGTCTGCACCCCGCAGTCAAGGATCGCTACGGGGACCGGGACGGGGACGACTCGAGCTCCGAGTCCGACTCGAGCGACGAGCGCGTGGTAGGCTTCCTGTCCACGCCGCCGTGCCCGACGCGTCCTAGCCGCTCAGTGCACCCCTGGGGGAGCCATCCCAGTGTCCAGGGCTCCCCAGGCTCCCCGACCCTCACTGCACCCCTGGGGGAGCCATCCCAGTGTCCAGGGCTCCCCAGGCTCCCCGACCCTCACTGCACCCCTGGGGGAGCCATCCCAGTGTCCAGGGCTCCCCAGGCTCCCCGACCCTCACACCTTGCCAGTGTCCAGGGGTCACCAGGACTTCCCCCCACCTTCTTGCCAATGTGTTCAAGTCCCTGGACCAAGCGTGGCAGCTCGGGTCCCTTGCCAGTCCCGTGGTGCAGCCCAGCTGCCCCCGTCTGTGCTGTCCCTGACCACTCCCCCGCATACCTGGGTGCCCTGCCACTCTCTCTCCGGCTGCGTCCCCGTTTTGCCCCGCACTTCTTCTCTCCTGCTTGTCCCCTTTCCCTAGGAATTTGACCCACAGCAGGAGCGCGACTTTTACCGGACCCTGTCCCTGCTGAAGAAGAAAGACCCCCGGATTTACCAGAAAGATGCTACCTTCTATCAGAGCCCAGGTCTGGCGGGCCTGGCACTCACCTGCTTGGGGTTCCCTGGGTCGACTGCACCAATCCTTCTGCCCTGGTAGACTTGAGCGGGGTGGTCTTGGGCTAGGAAACCAACTCAGGCACTGCCATCCGGCGTGGGCGGCCCCCGTGGGGTCTCCCCACAGTGTTCATCTGATTTCCGGCCACCTGTTTGCACAAAGCCTTCCTCCAACCTGCTGTGAATAGTTAGGACAGTGGTCTGTGATGTGGAATGCAGTAATATCCTAATAAGCCCAGGGCACGTTAAAATTAATTCTAACTGGTTACTGGGCCAGTATTGACTGCCAGTGTGTGTCCCGGCTGCTCCACTTCCCACCCAGCTCCCTGCCTGTGGCCTGGGAAAGCAGTGGAGGACGGCCCAAAGCCTTGGGACCCTGCACCCGCGTGGGAGACCCAGAGGAAGCTCCTGGCTCCTGGTTTCAGATAGGGTGTGGCCATTTGGGAAGAGAGCCACAACTGGAAGATCTTTGTGTCTTTCTGTCATTGGGGGGTGTGTGGGGGGGAAGGGACAGGGCAAGTGAGGACTCTACCCAGGAGGGTCCTGCGTGATGTGAGGGTCTCCCCGTGGGCCAACAGCTTCATCCTTGGAGGAGGAAGAGGAGACGTCTACTTCAGAGAAGCGAAAGAAAGTGCGACCCATGTACCTGAAGGACTATGAGCGGAAGGTCATCTTGGAGAAGGGAGGGTGAGGCAGCCCGTGTGTGGTCCGTCCCTGTGCCGGCCTGCCCGCTGCCTGTCCCAGCCTAACCACAACAAGGGGGTCTCCCCCGTCCCGGCCCGCCCGCTGCCCACCCCAGCCTTCTCAGAAGCACAGACGTCTCAGGGCAGAAGCAGATGAGAGAACCAAGCAGGCGCCTGGGAGTGGCGGGGGGAGACAAGCCCAGAGACGCCCCAGGCTGCAGTCCCCCCCCTGCCTGGGAGTGGATGGGGGACACCCTCAGGAGACGCCCCAGGCTGCAGCCCCCCATGCCTGGGAGTAGAGGAGGAAGGGGAGAGAAGCCCAGAGACGCCCCAGGCTGCAGCCCTCCTTCCTGGGAGTAGAGGAGGAAGGGGAGAGAAGCCCAGAGACGCCCCAGGCTGCAGCCCCCCATGCCTGGGAGTGGCGGGGGGAGACAAGCCCAGAGACGCCCCAGGCTGCAGCCCTCCTTCCTGGGCCAGCGAGCTGCCCTGAACAGTCAAGTTCTGAGTCCTCCTCTCCTTCTCGTGCAGCAAATATGTGGACGAGGAGAGCTCGGACGAGGGGAGCTCAGCTCAGAGACTCCAGGTAAGTGGGGTGGGGTGGGCCAGGCCGTGGTGGGGTGGGCCAGGCCGTGGTGGGGTGGGCCAGGCCTGGTGGGGTGGGCCAGGCCGGGGTGGGGTGGGCCAGGCCGGGGTGGGGTGGGCCAGGCCTGGTGGGGTACTGAGGCCAGGCCGTGGTGGGGTGGGCCAGGCCTGGTGGGGTAGGCCAGGCCGTGGTGGGGTGGGCCAGGCCGGGGTGGGGTGGGCCAGGCCTGGTGGGGTACTGAGGCCAGGCCTGGTGGGGTACTGAGGCCCGGGCCTGCCCCAGGCTCACGTCGCTGTCTCCCTTGCAGCCAGCCTCATCCAAAAGTTACGTGGAGGAGCAGCAGCAGCTCAAGGAGAGGTGAGTTGGGGTGGGGACCCGGGGTTCACAGCCTCGGTTTGCACACCTGTGAAACGGGCCCCATCGCTGTGTCCCAGAGGAGAGGGGAGGGGCATGGGGGCGGGCCCGTCCTGAATCTCATCCTTCTGCCGTGGACAGCTTCCGCGCGTTCGTGGAAGGCAGTGAGGATGAGGACAGCGCCGGAGAGGGGGGCTCCGGGCTGCTGCAAAAGCGAGCCAAGAGCCAGGAGGAGAAGGTGGGTGCCCAGGCCCGGCTGGCCTGCTGGGGGCCACAGCAGCGGGGTGCCGCCGGGGGCTCCCGCAGACCCCTCAGTGCCGGCTCCCCCACAACCCAGGCCCAGGAGGAGGCGGACTATGTGGAGTGGCTGAAGGGACGGAAGGAGGCCCGGGACCCAGAATCCCTGAAGGAGCTGGTGAGCTGTCGCGGGCGGTCGCAGGGTGGGGGCAGGCGGCGAGCCGTGCCCATCCCAGGGACTCCGTATTTCCATCCATACAATGGGGATCAGCTGGCTGGGCCGTTTCAGTTCCCTGAGTCGACCAGGGTCACGCCTGCCCTTTGGCCTGGGTCATGCCACCTCCCCTCCCTGCCCCCAGACCTACCTCAGGGAGTACTGGAACAACCCGGAGCTGGAGGAGGGGGAACAGTTCCTGCGGGATTACATCCTCAACAAGCGCTACGAGGAGGAGGAGGAGGAGGAGGAGGAGTGGTGAGTCACTCTGTCCTCCACTTCCCTCCCAGCTCCCTGCCTGTGGCCTAGGAAAGCAGTCAAAGATGGCCCAAAGCCTTGGGACCCTGCACCCGCGTGGGAGACCCGGAAGAGGCTCCTGGCTTGAGCCTGGACCATCCTGGCCCTCTGGCCACTTGGGGAGAGGACCGGCAGATGAAACTTCTTTCTGTCTCTTTCTGTAACTCTTCCAAATAAACAGAAGTGGATCACTAAAAAAAAATCAGTCTATGCACGAGTCCCCGTGCCTGGTGTCGCCGGGGTGCGTGTGGAAACCTCACGTGGGCGTCCCCACGCCCCATCTTGTCCACAGCATCCCCGGCCCCCCTGTGCAGCTGGCTGTGGAGGACTCCTCGGACGAGGGCGAGCTGTTCCTCAAGAAACAGGAGGATTTTGAGCACAAATACAACTTCCGCTTCGAGGAGCCGGACTCCGCCTCGGTGGGTGGCTGGGGAGCAGCGCCCTGGGCATCCGAACCCCCTGCCTCCAGCCCCCAGCCCCTGGCCCGGACCAGCCCTAGTCACCTCCCTGGTCTGCCTTGTCTGGACTGCCCCAGGTCAAGACCTACCCACGCAGCATCGCGTCCTCCGTGCGGCGCAAAGACGAGCGCCGGAAGGAGAAGCGAGAAGAGACGCGGGAGCGCAAGAGGAGGGTGCGTGAGCGCGTGGGCGGCTGGAGGGGCCTGTGCACCTGCCCAAACGCCCGTCCGCACGCCCACCCGCGTCATCCCCCGCCTGCAGGAGAAGGCCAAGAAGCAGGAAGAACTGAAACAACTCAAGAACCTGAAGCGGAAGGAGATTCTGGCCAAGCTGGAGAAGCTGCGGCAGGTCACTGGCAACGAGACGCTAGGCTTGGAGGAGCAGGACCTCGAGGAGGACTTCGACCCAGCGCGCCACGACCAGCTCATGCAGGTGTGGCCCCTCCCGGGCCTTCTGGGGGACCCGTGGGGGCTCTGGGCACCTGCCCTCTGGGCCACTCCCCGCTCGTCTGAGGGCAGAGAGGTCAGGGATGCAGAAAGCACAGTGTGCAGGAATATTCTGGAAAATTCCCCTCGAGTTGCCGCAGGGGTTGCCTGTGGGGCCACCTGAGCTAGTGACAGCACAGCAGAGCGACGGGCTGCGGTTGAGTCTGCTCGGGACCACAGGCTGCCTCCACCCAGGGGCAGGAGCTGGTCACGGGGGCTTGCAGGGCCGGCTCACAGGACGGCTGCTCGCACGCATCTCCGGCTTCTGCATCATTCTAGAAAGTCAGACAGTTGCAAGTAGGAGCAAGTTCAAGGATCCCATTTCCTCGTAATTCCTTCTTTTTTCCCCTATTTTTTGTGATCTCTTTAAACATTTACTTATTCAGTTGAAACAATAGGAGACAGAGAGATCTCCCATCCACTGGGTTACGCCCCGGATGGCTGCAACAGCCGGAGCTGAGCCAGGCCCGAGCTTGACGCAGGTCTCCAAGCACGTGGGCTGCCTCCACGCGGGGAGTCTGCGGATCCCACGGCAGGGGAGGGGACCACCTTGCCAGCATGTGGGGTCTTAACGTCCCTACCTGGCCAGTCGAGCAGACGGGCAGCTAAGTGTACCCCTGAGGACTGAGTGGGCACCGAGTCAGGGAGGGAGCGAGCATTGCAGAGGGTTCTGGGGACCTGGACCCACAGGGTCCCCCCACTTCAGGAGCGGGGTCCCTTGGGAGCCACCAAGGCCTGGGCAGGGACAAAGCTGTCTAGGATGCTTTCTGGGGTCATGAAGGGGCTTTGGGGAACGCTCCATGTGCGTGCCAGGAGTGAACTGTGCCAACCCCGTGCCCTGACCCCACAGAAGTGCTTTGGCGATGAGTATTACGGCGCCACGGAGGAAGAGAAGCCACAGTTTGAGGAGGAGGAAGGGCTGGAAGGTGAAGTCCGCCTGGGGCTGGGCAGGGGCGCCGGGCCTAGAGCCCCCGGTTCCTGCCCTGACCTCGCCCATCCTTCCGGAACCAGATGATTGGAATTGGGACAGGTGGGACGGGCCCGAGCAGGACGGAGCCTGGAGCCAGCACGAGCCGCACTGCGAGGATGCCGACTTCAATGTGAGTGGGCTTGGGGGGGACCTCTCGTTGGATATGCGAGGCTCAGAGAGGGGCCCAGGACCCCCTGAGTGCCGCCCTCGTCCAGCCCGCCTGCCTCTGCAGATGGACGCTGACTACGACCCCAGCCAGCCGCGGAAGAAGCAGCTCAGACCGCCCACATCAGGCAAGAAGAAACGCAGGTCGCCCTTCGCCGCTGCCGTGGGCCAGGAGAAGCCAGTGTTTGACCCTGGTGAGGCCAGCCGGGCTGGGGCCGCGCGGGGGCTGCGGGCTCCCTGGGCCCTGGGCCACCCGGCAGCCTGGCTGTCCCCCCTGCAGGGGACAAGACGTTTGAGGAGTACCTGGACGAGTACTACCGCCTGGACTATGAGGACATCATCGATGACCTGCCCTGTCGCTTCAAGTACCGCAGCGTGGTTCCCTGTGACTTCGGGCTCAGCACCGAAGAGGTGAGGGTCCTGGGCAGCGGAGGGGCACACAGCCCGGGCTACACCCCAGGGCTGCGCGCCTCATCCCGGAAATGCCATAGCAACAGTGGCCTCGCTCATTTAAATACAGCTTGGGTATTAGAAAAAAAAGGGGTGATAAAAGCTCACCATTAACTGGTGACTTACGGCATGCCTCAGTTTCCCCATCTGTGAAACAAGCCTCACGTCAGGCCCTTCCTCGTGGCTGTGGCTGTGCAGCCTGTGCTGGCTCGTGAAAGGGTGCCTGGCAGGTCAGGTTCCAGTTCGGGGCTCCCTGAGAAATCACACAGCAGGAGTCCTACCCCTTTCCTCTGCCCCCCAGATCCTGGCCGCGGACGACAAGGAGCTGAACCGGTGGTGCTCACTGAAGAAGACCTGCATGTACAGGTACCAGGGCAGAGCCGGGCCGGGCTGGGGCAGGTGGAAGTGCGGGTGGCGCCCAGGGTGTCAGCTGACAGGTGCCAGGGCAGAGCCGGGCCGGGCTGGGGCAGGTGGAAGTGCGGGTGGTGCCCAGGGTGTCAGCTGACAGGTGCCAGGGCAGAGCCGGGCCAGGGTGAGGCGGGCAGGCATGCAGGTGGCGCCCAGGGTGTCAGCTGACAGACAGGTGCCAGGGCAGAGCCGGGCCAGGGTGAGGCGGGCAGGCATGCAGGTGGCGCCCAGGGTGTCAGCCGACAGACAGGTGCCTGGCCCCCGCAGGTCAGAGCAGGAGGAGCTGCAGGACAAGAGGGCGTACAGCCAGAAGGCGCGCAACACGTGGAAGAAGAGACAGATCTTCAAGTCGCTCTGTGCTGAAGAGTAAGCATGCCCGAGTCGGAGGAGGCTGGGTCGGGAGCCCCTGGGGTGCCAGTCCTGGCCAGGCGGCCGCTGCCTGTCACCTTGGCCAAGTCCCTGCCCCACGCTGCTGGCCCATGGCTGCCGTGGTCAGGTCCTCGGGCACCAGTGTAGGGAGCCACAGCAGCCAAGGCTGCCGGGGGTCAGGCTGCAGCTTCAAACAGTGGCCTTCCACACGGGTCTGAGTGCCAACTCCAGTAGCAGCTGTTCAGTTTTGTGCTATTTAAGAACAACTTATTTATTTGAAAGGCAAAGTCACAGAGAGGGGGAGGGGAGGAGAGAGAGCTTCCATCCGATCGTTCATTCCCCCAAAAAGCTGTAACAGCTGGAGCTGAGCCAGGCTGAAGCCAGGAGCCAGGAGCCTGGAGCCTCTTCCAGGTCTCCCACACGGGTGCAGGGTCTCTAGACCTTGGGCCATCCTCCACTGCTTTCCCAGGCCACAGGCAGGGAGCTGGGAGGGAAGTGGAACAGCCGGGACATGAACCTGTGCCCATGTGGGATCCTGGCAGGGCAGGACAAGCACAGTAGGCACTGTGCTACCGCGCAGGGCCTGGTTACTCTGCCTTTCAAATACCTTCGAGTTTGGGAGGGGAATGGAGAATGGTGAGAGAAGTTCAGCCAGCTGCTGAGAAGCCGAGTTAAATGTTAGGACTGATTATCTGAAAGGCCAGAGACGGACATCTCCCACCACTGCTTCCCTCCAAATGCCTGCTACAGTGGGGCTGGGCTAGAGGCAAGGGGTCCCCATGGAGGTGACAGGGACCCCAGGACCGGGGCCATCTGCTGCCATCTCCAGGCACGTTGGCAGGAAGCTGAATGAGAAGCAATGCAGCTAGAACTTCAGCCCAGTGCCCCAAGCGATGGCTTATTAACCCACTGTGCTACAAGACCACGCAACTCAGTCCAGCAGTGAGCAGCAGCCCCAGTCTACACTGCCGGCAGGCCCTGCGTCACTGCATTGCTGCCTCTGTCTTCCCCCCTCCGTGCAGTGGGTGCTGGTGTGCAGCACGGGGCCCCTGTGCCTGGCCTAAGTGCTCACGCTGCCCCCACCCCCCCAGGACGGAAGTGCCCACTGAAGCCACAAGGAAGCCACAGGGAGATGAGGCCAGTGCGCTTGGTCCGCTGTCGGCGCCCGACGGGTCGCAGGGGAAGCGGCCCCGCCCTGAGAGCCCCCCGGCACAGGAAGACGGGGCCCCAGAGTCAGCTCCCAAGAAGCCAGTCCCCCAGAAGCGGAGGAAGAGCAAGAAGGCCCGGCTGCTGGGCCCCACGGTGACGCTGGGTGGCCACGAGTTCAGCCGCCAGAGACTGCAAGCCTTCGGCCTGAACCCCAAAAGGCTGCACTTCCGCCAGCTGAGCCGGCAGCAGCGGAGGAAGCAGGGCTCCAAGGGCCTCCACTGAGGACTGGGGAGCAGCCGGGGCCCGCGAGGGGGGCTGCAAGCCCCTGCCCAGGCTCGCCCTTTGTCCTGGAACCTTCTGTCAACCTGCAGACAAGGGAGCCTGCCCATCCTCCAGGTGTGTAAACGGAGGCCCTCGCGGCGTCAGCACGCACGGTCAAATCCGACAGCTTTTATTAAGCCCTCAGCAGGACCTTTGGAACCACCAAGGGACACACGACCAGTCCAGTGCAAACTACAGTACTTAAGTCAGACCCTGAGTGGGTGCCCAGAAGGCCTGAGGCCTGGCGGGCTGCATGGGGGCCTAGGCCAAGTGGCCCCAGGCCCGGTGTTTCCCAGGCTGAGCTCAGCCTGGGCTCGGGGAAGGGCGGTCACCAGGGGAATGGCATTTCCCTGCCAGAACGACATAAATAAAAAAATAAATAGCATTGCCTCTCCCGTGCGCGCGTCCCCCTCCCCTTCACAAAAGCACAAAGTCCTCGGAGCTGGGCCGCTGGGCCCTGAGGAGCCGCCCGGGCCTTGGGAGCTGCAGCAGGGGCTGGGCCGAGAGCTGTGAGCACAGGTCCTCCACGCTGTGATCCTGGGCATGGCCCTCGGCCACGGTGAACATGGGGTACCGCTCCGTGGCCGAGCGGGAGCTGAGGACCTGGTGGGGGCAGAGGAGGCAGGCTCAGCTCCTAGCCGAGGAACAGCCACAAGCCTCAATCCTGGCAGTGTCGAACATGCTGTATGTATCCCAAAGCCTCCTGGTGCCAGCAGGTGCTCCCCTCCAGCCCTGTGATTGGCGCTGGGGAGCGTATGACCCTCCCTAGCCAATGAGCAGCAGCCCTGGCCTCTTCCCATGGCTACTGCAAAAGTGGCCTTGGTTCTAATGAACTGTGAGGTGAGAACCCACGATGCGTGACATGACCTTGACCGACGTGCCTGCCTTGGTCAAGATGGACATGGATTTGGCCATTTCTAGAACCCAGGCAGCAGCCCCTCGCCACACCCCAACCCCTGGTGCACCTCTGTTTCTCCCCACCCCCCCGGCCTTCCTCGGGCTCACCCTGGTCAGCTCCAAGCACAGTGTCTCAAACTCCTTCCTGTTTCCGGCATAGAACCCCACAGTACAGCTCGGGTCCATTTTGGCAAAGGCCATCTTGCGGGGGGAGGTGCAGTGGAAGGACTGGGCAGACAGGGAGGCGCTCAGAGGTCCTCTGTGCCCCCCACCACAGCCCTGCCCAGGGGAGGCGTTCAGAGGTCCTCTGTGCCCCCCACCACAGCCCTGCCCAGGGGAGGCGCTCAGGGGTCCTCTGTGCCCCCCACCACAGCCCTGCCCAGGGAGGCGTTCAGGGGTCCTCTGTGCCCCGCACCACAGCCCTGCCCAGGGAGGCACTCAGGGGTCCCCTGCACCCTCCCTGTGCCCTCACCACAGCCCTGCCCAGGGGAGGCGCTCAGGGGTCCTCTGTGCCCCCCCCCACCACAGCCCTGCCCAGAGAGACGCTCAGAGGTCCCCTGCACCCTCCCTGTGCTTCCCCTACCGCAGCCTTGCCCAGGGAGGCCAGGCTCACCTCTAGGGGGAAGTTAGCCTGGCTAACGTCCACGGTGGGCTGGCAGTAGTGCGGGTCCAGATAGAGCAGAAAGTCATCTGTGGGGAGGGAGGGAGGGTGGACGTGAGCCCAGGGGAGGGGAGGGGAGCGGGGTGGACATGAGGCCAGGGGAGGGGAGCGGGGTGGACATGAGCCCAGGGGAGGGGAGTGGGGTAGACACGAGCCCGGGGGAGGGGAGCGGGGTGGACATGAGCCCAGGGGAGGGGGACGGGGCCTACCCTGGTAGCCGATGAAGTAGAGCGAGTGCCGCGGCTTGCCCCCAATGATGCCCAGGCACAGCTCCAAGCGCAGCAGCTCCTGCGGGGAGGTGAGCAGACAGGGCTGAGGGAGGAGCTGTCGAGCAGCCGCTCACCAAGCACGTAGCCGGTGCCAGAGCTGCAGGACAGCCATGAGCAGGCCGGGTCCTGAGCACAGCATGGAGGTGGACGAGGGACAAGATGAGTTAAATGACTGACCTCGGGCTGGTGCGATAGAGTAGTGGTTAAAGTCCCCACCTTGCACGCGCCAGGATCCCATGTGGGCGCTGGTTCTAATCCCAGCTGCCCAACTTCCCATCCAGCTCCCTGCCTGTGGCCTGGGAAAGCAATCAAAGATGGCCCAAAGCCTTGGGACCCTGCACCCGCGTGGGAGACCCAGAGGCGGCTCCTGGCTCCTGGCTTTGGGTCGGCTCAGCTGTGGCCGTTGAGGCCGCTTGGGGAGTGAATCATCGGATGAAAGATCTTCCTCTCTGTCTCTCCTTCTCTCTGTATATCTGACTTTCAAATAAAAATAAACAAATCTTTAAAAAAAAATGACCTCATGGGACAGCCAGTGGTGACGTTACGGAAAAGGAGTCATGGCACAGCGTGGTAAGCCGCTCCCTGGGACGCCAGCACCTGGCTCCCAGTCCAGCTCTGTTAACACACCTGGGAGGCGGCCCAGGTCCTCAGGTTCCTGCCAGGCAAGCACAGTGAACCAACAGGTGGAAGACCCTCTTTGCCTTTCAATGTTGTTGTTGTTGTTTTAATTGGAAAGTCAGTTTTAGAAAAAGGAAGAGAGACAAAAAGATCTTCCATCCACTGGTTCACTCCCCAAGTGGCTGCAACAGCTGGAGCTGAGCCGATCCGCAGCCAGGAGCCAGGAGCCTCTTCCAGGTCTCCCACGTGGGTACAGGGTCCCCAGGCTTGGGGCCGTCCTCCACTGTTTTCCCAGGCCACAGGCAGGGAGCTGGGTGGGAAGCGGGTACGAACCGGTGCCCACATGGAATCCTGGTGTGAGCAATGCAAGGGCTACTGCACCAGGCCCCAAGTAAATCTTTTTTTAAAAAGAAAAGAAAATAGGGGCTTCACAAAGTTCCTGAAAATGCATGCAATGAAAAAATGAAAAATAAAAAACTGCATGGATTCCTACATTGCCACCAGACAGCCACACACCCATGTTCACGCCTGTGAATTTCCCGAGAGATGAGGTACCGGCAAAGGCCTGGGCCGCATGTTCCTCAGGGCACGGAGAAGAGGAAGCACTCAACCCTGCTGCCGGAGGGCGCTGGGGGGATCCAGGGCTGTATGCTGGGTGCAGCCCGTGGGGTCAGCTGGAAGCACCCTCCTCTGCCCCCTCCACGTCTGTTGGCTGGGGAAGGGATTTCCTGGGCTCTGCGACTCCCACGTACCCTTCCCTGCACTCTGAAACTCCCCATTAGCATCTGAGAGTACATGTCCCACCATTCCCGCGATGTGGGCATGGCTTTGGCTGTTCCAGGCACCTTGAACCCCCAGCAGTGGGGACAATGGCATGCAGCGTGTGCTCCCTAAATGTTGGTTAAAGAGAGGAGGGGACCGGAGAACTGCAGATGGAAAGCCTGGAGGGCCCCCAGGCAGAGGTGCCTGCCATCAGCCAGAACCTACCTTCACACAGGGCACGTACACGGGGTTAAGGGTCTCGCCACCCAGCCGCACGGGCACGAGGATGACAACAGATTTCCACTCGGCAGCGGGGTCTGGCCTGGCCACCAGGCGGGCCACGTCTGCCTTATACACTGTAGGGACAGGGCAGCAGGTCACTCCACACGCTGCCAGGTGACCTATAACCCCAGGGACTCTGCCTCGCCCCTGCAGACTCCCTGGTGATATGGCCAGCACATAAGTGTCCGCCCAGTGCCCTCGGACCCTGGGGAGCTCAGGCAGGTGTGTGTGTGTGCACATGCCCGCTTTACAGCAGGAATGACTAAGGGCCTGCCACTCAGACCCATAGCTCAGGGCAGGGGACAGGCGGAGCCCCTCCCTAGGTGGTCCTCAGTGGCTCTGGTGAACAGCCAGCGCTGGGGCCCCATCTGAACATCTCCCAAGGGGAGCCCTACTCCTCCAGGCCCCTCTGGGCTCAAGTGGCCCCCGATCCTTCCTTCTCCCTTGCTGAACCTGGACCCTTCCGCGTCCCAGCAAGCTGGACTGGGCCCTTCTCGGGCCAGCACAGCCACAGTCCAGCCCCCACACCTGCAAACAGGGCATGGAAAGGCACGGGCGTTGTGGCTCCCCTGGCACCGGCCTAAACCAAGCCAAGCCCCCGCACAGCTCTAGGGCTCCGGCATTCCTGGTCACGCTGACCAGGCAGACCAGCCCGGGCTCCGGCACCTGCACTTGCTGGTGGATTTATAGAGAAGGGGGACTCGAGGGGAGGACGAGCCAGCGTCTCGACCCCTACGTTGTGCAAGGAGACACCTCCAGAAGTGTGTTTGGGGCAGAGGCTAAGGTGCCACTGGGGCGAGTGGGCGTCCCACATCTGGATCAGAAGGTCTGGGTTCTAGTCCTGACTTCATTCTGGATCCCAGCTTCCAGCCAGTGCACACCCTGGGAGACCGCGGCTAACAGCTGGTGTAGGAGGTCCCTGCTACCTGTGGGGGAGACCCGGATGGAGCTCCTGGCTGCTGTGGGCAGTTGTCTCAAATAAACAAACATTTCAATCTATTTGTTTATATGTTTCCGAGGCACAGCGACAGAGAGCTTCCGTCTGCAGGGTCACCTCCCAAATGCTTCCACCGGCCAGCCAGGGCTGGGTCAGGCAGCAGCCAGGAGCCCGGAGCCCCATCCTGCTCTTCCACACTGTGGCAGGTGCTCCCAGGTCTTGGCCATCTCCTACTGCTCCCCAGGCCCAAGAGCAGGGAGCTGAAAAGGAAACAGAGCAGCTGAGGCTCTGCAAATTGGCACTGTTAACTGGCTGTGCCTGCCGGCTCCACAAGTACAATTCTGTTTTTTTAAATCAAGTAATTTTTCTGCTCCTGGGATTGGGGGAGGGGCAGGGGCGAGGGTCGCCAACAACTTGCCAAGCATCCCTCCTCTGTCCCAGAGGCAAGCTGGGGCCACCAGATGACCTTGGTCAGCAGGCTCCCCATGACCTTGGCCCCAGCCCCTTACCTGTGCAGTCCTGAGATACGTAGACCACCAGATGAGACACCTCAGAGCAGCTCTCCACAGCTTTCCTGCGGGCCAGGAATGAAGGGCTGAGTGGCCTGGCTCGGGGGACGGGCTGTGCGGGAGATGCCAGCGGCCCCCAAGGGCCAGGGAGGAAGGGCTAAGTGGCCCGGCTGGGGGGATGGGCTCTGGGGGAGATGCCAGCAGCCCCCGTGGCCCCCGCCTCGGCCCTCACCTGAGAATGTGGGCTACCAGCGACGGCCCGTACCAGTCCCCCGCCTTCTTGCCTGAGGTCTGCCCAAGTTCCACCAGGCGGTGCAGGCCGAAGGGGGCCCGGGGGTGGTCGGCAAACCAGGATACAATCTGCCGATGGCGCCGCTCATGCTCCAACTCCAGGGTGCCCTGGGCCCTGCGTGGGGGTGTCCACCGGGTATGCCCACGGCACCGGCTGGGAGAGGCCGACCCCAGCAGCTCAGGGGCACCCAGGCCCAGGCCCCCGGCCCATGTCCAGTCTGCAGGGAGTAGAACGCAGAGGCTAGGTGTGTGTGCGCACAAATGGTGCCCACCTACTCACCCCACATTTAACTGGAACCTTCCCATGGTAAACGAGTCTCACTCCAGCCAAACTACATTTTACACAGGGGACCGCAAACTCTTGTCCCACCAGCAGTCCTGGGGGCGCAGACCCGTGTGGCCCCCGGGGTTGCGGGTGGCGGCTGGCGTCCCATACTCACCCCTGGGCAAGAGATGCAGCAGCAAGCTCTGTGCCAGCATCATCTGGCCACTGCGTAACATGCAGCCCCAGCCACAGTCGGAGGTCAGGCAGCCCCGGGAGCCCCCGGCCAGGGGCGGGAAGTCTCGGCGGTACGTGAGCCACAGGCGGGACATGAAGTCCCGTTGGAAACGCTGAATGTCCCCTACGTGACAACAGCCCTGCTGTCAGCTGCCACCGAAGACAAGCCTGCCCGTCCTCGACTCGCCCAAGCCTGGTGGCAGACAGCTCACCCTCGCCCTCGAAGCGGTAGCGCCGGCCACAGACGTGCACGCTGGAGAGCTTGCTGAAGCTGGTCCGGCTTTTGACGGCCCAACCTGGGGAGATGTCGGGCGGCCATGGTCAGCCACGGAGCGTCCACGCTCCCATCTGTGAAACGGGCACGACCCTATCTCCGGATGGTCACTCTTCCATCCCTGCTTGCTAGCCGCCCTCAACCACCACCACAGCTCATGACTAGCCATGGGAGTGTCCACCCTTCATGCAACAGGCAGAAACGCACTTCTGATCGCTGTACCCATTTTCAAGATGAGGTAAGTAACCCGTGGAGGAGGATCCTGCCCAAGGTGACACAGGCGAGCTGCCGAGGGGGGTCAGCCTGTGCTGCCCGGGGGAGCAACTTTGGGGAGGAAGGGGTCCCCCCCAGCTGTGCTGGGCGCCTCCTCACCATACTTGACATTGTTCCAGGCCGTGAGACACTTGGCCTTAAACTTGTCCACCTCGTCGGGCTCCTCTGCGGCGGCAGCCCCTGCGGTGAGCGGGGAGGAGGACGCAGGGAGGCCGGTTCCGGGGCGCCCCAAGCCGCGGGGGTCGGGAAGGTGGGGTGCTGCGCGCGGCCGACGGCTCTCCTCTGGGCTCCGGTACGGCACGGCGGCCGGCGACACCGAGTTCATGGAGGCGCTCGTGGCCGGGTGGACAGGGGCCGGTGCACAGGGCCCAGTGGACAGGAACAGGTGGACAGGGGCCGGTGGACAGGGCCAGGTGGACAGAGCCTGGTGGACAGGGCCGGTGGACAGACGCCAGGGGACACGGCCGAGTGGAGAGGGGCCGGTGCACAGGGCTGGGTGGACAGAATCTGGTGCACAGGGCCTGGTGAACAGGGCCCGGTGGACAGAGACTGGCCGTGTGGACAGGGACAGTTGGACAGGGCCCGGTGGACAGAAGCCAGTGCACAGGGCCAGGTGGACAGGGACAGAGGGACAGGTGGACAGGGCTCGGTGGACAGGGCCGGGTGGACAGGGGCCAGTGCACAGGGCTGGGTGGACAGGGACAGAGGGACAGGTGGACAGGGCTCGGTGGACAGGGCCGGGTGGACAGGGGCCGGTGCACAGGGCTGGGTGGACAGGGACAGAGGGACAGGTGGACAGGGACAGAGGGACAGGTGGACAGGGACAGAGGGACAGGGCCGGGTGGACAGGGCCGGGTGCACAGGGCCCGGTGGACAGGGACAGGTGGACAGGGCCGGGTGGACAGGGCCCCCTGGACCAAGCCGCCCCCCTCAGCTCAGCGCGCGCCCGCCCGCCGAACCCAGGGAGCCCCGCGCGCCGCCGCGGCCATCTTGGCGGGCTGAGGGAGGCCCCGGCCCGGCCTCCCGGTGCTCCCGGTGCTCCTCCCGGTGTTCCTCCCGGTGTTCCTTCCGGTGCTCTTCCCGGTGTTCCCGGCCTCCCGGCCGCCGTTCACACCACGGCCCGGCGCGACCCGCCGACCTCCAAACCGCCCTAGCGCGCGTGCGCGAGCTCCTCAGCGCCCCGGAACCAGCAGGCTCCGCCCATCGCCACGCCCGCCGCGCGCCGGGCCACGCCCCGACCGAGGCCAGGCCACGCCCGTTGCACAGTGCTCCTGGCCCCTCCCACTCCACTGTACAAGCCCCGCCCACCCTGGCCCCGCCCCTGCTGGGAGCTGATCCCACTCACTCCGAGTCCCAGTCCCGCCCACTCCTGCTCCCGCCAATCCGAGTTCAGGCCCCGCCCAGCGGGGCCCGGCCCCACCCACTCTGCACTGGCTTGATCCCGCCCACACGCCTACAGACCCCGCCCACACGAGGCCTAGGGTCTCCCACGTGGGTGCCAGGGACCTGGGCGCTGGGACCCTCCGCTGCGAGCCCAGGCCGGCGGCCGGGAGCTGGGACCCTCCGCTGCGAGCCCAGGCCGGCGGCCGGGAGCTGGGACCCTCCGCTGCGAGCCCAGGCCGGCGGCCGGGCGCTGGGACCCTCCGCTGCGAGCCCAGGCCGGCGGCCGGGAGCTGGGACCCTCCGCTGCGAGCCCAGGCCGGCGGCCGGGAGCTGCATCCACAGGGAGCTGCGGGAGTGGCAGGGGAGCTGATGTGGGATGCCGCAGTCAGGGCGGCTGTTTCAGCTGTTCCCGCCACCGCGCGACTCCTGTGCAAATTTAACGCAATACAAAGGGACCTGCAATCAGTTCATGGAAAAGGTGTGTCAGGAACACAGACGACGCCTGGGTTTTAAAATCATTCTGCTGCAGACTAAACGCGTCTATTTCACGGTGTGCCTCTCCAGCTTTCTGAAATCCCCGTCAGCCCTTGGCATTTGGCGGCCAGTTTTCCGTGTCACACCCCCGCTGCCGCTCCGGCTCTGCACCCAGCTCCTGCTCCGGGAGGCGGCAGGTGGCGGGAAAAGAGCCCAGCTTCCTCCACTCACCCACCCGGGAAGCCTGGCTTAGTTTCCTGACTCTCGGCTCAGCCCCAACGTCCACAGCCGTTGGGAGAGTAAACCCGCATTTCTCTCTCAAACACACATTACATTTTGAAAAGCGCAGGCACCTTGAATTCCAGCAGCGGGACCTGATGAGTGGTAGTGGTATAGGGGAACGGAGCAAAGACAAACAAGGGTGCTGGGGAACTTTCTGGGGTGTGTGAGGGGGGATAGCACCCCTTCCCCACCTGACAAGGAGCCTCGTCAGACCTGCCTGGTTGATGGCATGTCAGTTGAACGCTCCAGGAAGCAGCCGTCTGGCTGAAGGGAAGGCCGGGAAGCAGGGTGAGTTCATTCCTGCCAAGTGTTTAGCGTGACAGCCGAGGGGCAGTTAGGGGAGGCTCACCTTGCCATGGCAGGGAAGGTGCTTCTGACTCACAGGTCAGAGGAAAAGGCCTCAAGGGGCCCGGTAAGATTCTGTCTCCAGCAGCTGCGGCAAAAGTGAAATGAGGAGATCTGGTGCAATAGCCTAGTGGCTAAAGTCCTCCCCTTGCGTGCAACCAGGATCCCATAGGAGAGAAGGAGGGACAGAGACAAAAATCTGCCATCTACTGGATCACTCCCAAAGTGGCCACAATGGTCAGAGCCAGGAGCCTCTTCCTCCAGGTCTCCCACGCAGGTGCAGGGTCCCCAAGCTCTGGGCCGTCCTCCACTGCTGTCCCAGGCCACAGGCAGGGAGCTGGATGGGAAGGGGAGCAGCCGGGATTAGGACAGGTATCCACACGGGATACTGGTGCTTGTAAGGTGAGGACTTTAGCCGCTAGGCGACCGTGCTGGGCCCCAGAGTTGTGTTAAGCAGCTGCCTGCAATGCCAGCAGCCACGTGGCTTCGTTATCAAGCCAGCTCCCTGCCCGAGGACGGCCCACAGCCTGGGGACCCTGCCCCCGCGAGGGGCTCCGGACCAGCCCAGCCCTGCTACTGTGACCACTTGGGAAAGGTCCTTATTCCTTCTCCCTCTGCCCGCCCCCGTCTCTGTCACTGCCCTTTAAATAACTGAACACATCTTAAAGAACAACCCCCCTCCCCCGTGCCTGACCTTGCGCAGGGGCCTCTCAGCAATTCCAAACATGCTTCCGTGCGTCCCCACCCAGTTCCCATGTCCCCCAGTGAAATAAGTCACACCCTGGAAATGTCTCCCAGACGGAGTCCTTGATGGAACACTGGCTCGATCACGCACACATCCCAACAGAGGCGGCGCTTTCTCACAATGGATCACTCCTCTTGTCTAACTTCCTCTGCCTCCTTGCGGCCTTCCTACCCGCCCACCATGCATCCGGCGGGACCCACAATTCTGCGATAGAAGGTTCAAGAAACGAATTCTGTCCTTACTCTCTTTTTATGGAGAAAGATACAAAACTTGGGCCCAGCAGGGAAAAGCCTTTGCCTTGCATGTGCTGGGATCGCATGGGAGTGCTGGCTCAGGTATCAGCTGCTCCACTTCCCACCCAGCTCCCTGCCTGTGCCCTGGGAAAACAGTCTAGAATCACCCAAAGCCTTGGGACCCTGCACCCACATGGGAGACCCTGAAAAGGCTCCTGGCTCCTGGCTTCGGACCGGCGCAGCTCTGGCCGCTGTGGCCACTTGGGGACTTCAGGGGCCACACACAGTGCTGGTGTGGACCCTGGCGTCTCCCCGTCTGATCCAGCTCGCTGCTGCTGCTGCGCCTGGGAAGGCAGCGGAAGACGGTACAAGGAGTTGGGCCCCTGTCAGCTCCCTGGGAACCTGCTTGGGGTTCCCGTTCGTGCCTCAGCCCGGCCCGCCCTGGCACTCGCAGTCATTAAGGAAGCAGAGGAAGGTCTCTGCCTGTCTCCTTCTGTTACCGGCCTCATTCAACTCTGCCTTTCAATTAAATCCACAAGCAAACTTTAAAAAAAAACAACAACTGTGTCAGACACGAAGTACGTGTGTGTCTCACTCCCTGTCAGTGACTCACTGGCACCACGTGATGCCCGGGGGGAGTTCATGGCAAACCCAGCCACCCTAGAAGTGAACTTCTGACCTTTCTGTGGACTGTTCTAGAAACACGTCTGCCTCGCTGGGGTAATGAGCTAGGCTCATCTCAAGGTGCTCAGCCCAGCCTTGGGAAGACCACTGAGAAGCCTGGCCGGGCACAGCAGTCGGACTCTCCCCCAAGCTGAGTGGTTGGTGGGTGAAGCCTAAGGTCTGGCTGAGCCAATGACATTCCGTCCTGAGACTTGGGCCGCAACACGCCCACCCGTGGTTGGAAGCCTTCGCCTGGTCAGCCGAGTGGCCACAGGGGTTACCAGTGATGACATCCTCACCAACAAGAGAGCTTCATTTCTTTGTCTTTTTTTTTTTTTAAGATTTACTTATTTTTATTGCAAAGTCAGATGCACAGAGAGAAGGAGAGACAGAGAGGAAGATCTTCCATCCGATGATTCACTCCCCAAGTGGCCGCAACGGCTGCTACTGAGCTGATCCAAAGCCAGGAGCCAGGAGCCTCTCCTGGGTCTCCCACGCGGGCGCAGGGTCCCCAGGCGTTGGGCCGTCCTCCACTGCTTTCCCAGGTCACAGGCAAGGAGCTGGCTGGGAAGCAGGGCTGCCGGGATTAGAACCGGTGCCCATATGGGATCCCAGCATGTTCAAGGTGGGGACTTTAGTCGTTATGCTACCATGCCAGGCCCCAGCCTACGTTTTCAAATGCCTCCATCCCATACGAGAAAACCTTGGCTCCATTCCCTGCACACACTCCCGACTCCAGCTCCAGGGGAATCAGCAGGGATGGCTGGAGGACTCCAGTCCCTGGTCCCCACGCGGGAGACCTGGATGCTGTCTTGGTTTCCTGCTCTGGCCCTCAGCCCTCCAGAGTGAATCAATGGCTGGGACCTCAGTCCCTCCCTCCCTCTCAGAGTGATGACCATATTGGAAACGTGACTCAAGCCACTGGAAACCAATGACCGCATCCCTGTGGGCAAGGTCACGCTCACAGAGAGGGGGTCTTTGGTGTCTCCGTTGTACGGGTGGGGGGATTGAGCACAGAGACGTGGCACGAGCTATCCGGTCACACCTTGTCACACCTTGGAGGTCTCACCTTGCCCTCCCTCCAGCTGTACCCACCCCCCCTTCCTCCTTCACCCTCCACCGACTCAATGCCTGCCCCACTGAGTTGTTTTTTGCTGCTTCAGCCCACAAGTTGACGTCTATGCTGCCTCCAGGTGGTGGCCCGTCTGACTCAGCTATTGTGCCCGCCCGGCCTGTGAAGGTCTCTACATGAGGTGAAAGAGTGGGGGAAGGTGCTGACTCCAAGATTCCGCACCTAGGGCCTGGGAGAGGAGAGGCTGGCGGGGTGCAGGGAGGGGGCGTGGGGGATGGCACCTGGAGAAGCCGCCTGGGGGCCGAGGCACACCTGCACTGTGCCAGAGCCCTCGGCCTTCTTTGGCTTGGAAGAGCACATGCATTTACGGGAGGATGTTAGATTCCAACCTCCTCCGCTGCCCGCTTTCCCAGGCCTGCTGGTGGGGCGAGGGACGGGCGAGCAGGGTGGTCCCTCCCCACCTGCTCTTACCCCACAGTCTCTTCACCTCGCAATGCACGCTGCTGCCATCGGGTGTTCTCCCACAGGTACAAACACAGAGGTGCACACACCCCTGGCTCCAGGCTTCAGATCAGCTCAGCTCCGGCCGCTGTGGGAGAAGGGGAAGCAGCCCATAGAAGATCTCTTTCGGTCTCTCTCTAGTTCTGCCTTTGAAATAAAATAAATCTTAGAAAAACGTAAGCCTGTATCCCACGCCGGGGTTTTGTGTACGACCCTGGCAGCCGTTTCGCTTCATACCCAGCACAAAATCAATCCGTCCAGGTCACCCACGCGGGTGCAGGGTCCCAAGGCTCTGGGCCGTCCTCCACTGCTTTCCCAGGCCACAGGCAGGGAAGTGGGGCAGCGGGGACTTGAACCAGACCCATAAGGAGTGAGGGCACTACTTGCAAAGTGAGGATTTAGCCATTGAATCACCATCCCCTGGGCTCTCTTAAAGTTTTTTATTTGCTTATTTAAGAAAGCAAGCGCTATCATCCTCTGATTCACTCCCCAAACGCCTGTCAGGGCAACAACGGGCTGCGGAATACAGCCAGGAGCCAGGAGCCCAGTCCAGGCCTCCCACACAAGGACTCAAACCACCATTTGCCACCTCCCGGGATTTGCATGAATAGGGAACTGGGATCAGTAGTGGAGCCTGGGCTCGAACTCCCAACATCCCTCCATGGGATGTGGGTGTGTAGCGCCCCCTGGTGTTGGTGTTTCTGTTGGCAGAGCCTTAATGGAGGGAGGGCAGGAGGCAGGGTGCAACCTGGGAGGCACGCAGCCAGGCTTGCCTCGGAGATAACTACATAAACCCAAGAATCCTGCCTCAGGACCGGCTCTAATCACCTCCACCGGCCCGCCGGGCACCTGTTCTATCTCATCACGGCGGTTGATTGGCGCTTCGCTGGAGATGGTGGCAGAGTGCGTGTGTGGACGGGCCCGTTTACACACATACATGTCTATATTTTCTTATCTCTCTAGTCAAAGAAACAGGCATTCATGCTGCTAGTCCCAGTCCAGCCCCACATGGCGGATTGTCACTCCCTTCTCCGAGCAATGATAAGGCCCAGGAATGCAGCCAAGGAAATTATTGTTTACGTCTGTGACAGAAGAGGCACAGACAGAGGGCTTCCACCTGCTGCTTCGCACCGCCAAATGCCGGCAAAGGTCAGAGCTGGGCAAGGTCAAAGTCAGACAGGGAACAGTGCAGGAAACTCAGTCCTGTTTTTATTGGGAAGGCAGAGTTTGGGCCCAGTGCAATGGTTCAGTGGCCAAATCTTCGGCTTGCATGCACCCGTATGGGTGACGGATCATGTCCCAGCTGCCCCATTGCCCACCCAGCTCCCTGCCTGTGGCCTGGGAAAGCAGTGGAGGACGGCCCAAAGCCTTGGGACCCTGCACCGCGTGGGAGACCCGGAAGAGGCTCCTGGCTCCTGGCTTCAGATCGGCTCTGGCCATTGTGATCGCTTGGGGAATCATCGGACAGAAATTCTTTCTTTCTTTTCTTTCCTTCTCTCTGTAAATCTTCCTTTTTTAATACGTAAATAATTCTTAAGAAAAAAAAAGGCAAATTTCACAGAGAGAGGGAGAGACAGAGAGCTCGTCCATCCGCTGATTCACTTTACCAATGGCAACAACGGCTGGAGTTGACCTCACCTGAGGCCAGGAGCCAGGAACTTTCTCTGGGTCTCCCATGTGGCTGTGAGGACGTGGGCCATGCTTGCTCACCCAAGCCATAAACACAGAGCTGAATCTGAAGTGGAGCAACTGGGACTTGAA
Organism: Ochotona princeps; assembly: GCF_030435755.1. Taxonomy (NCBI): domain Eukaryota; kingdom Metazoa; phylum Chordata; class Mammalia; order Lagomorpha; family Ochotonidae; genus Ochotona; species Ochotona princeps. Next base: position 10,616 of record NW_026701531.1, on the reverse strand, counting down.
CCGGTGCCTATCTGGGCTGCTGGCACTGCAGGTGGAGGCTTGGCCCAACATGTCATGGCACTGGCCTCAGACCCCTAGTTTATCTTTTTTTTCAATTGATTTTTTTTTATATTGGAAAGTGAGATATACAGAGAGGAGAGACAGCAAAGAAGATCTTCTGTCCACTGATTCACTCTCCAAGTGACCCCAATGGCGGGAGCTGAGCTGATCCGAAACCAGGAGCCAGGAAAATTTTCTGGGTCTCCCACGCGGGTGCAGGGTCCCAAGGCTTTGGGCCGTCCTCCACTGGTTTCCCAGGTCACAGGCAGGGAGCTGGATGGGAAACAGAACTGGCAGAATCAGAACCTGCGCCCAAATGGGATCCCGGGCACATGTCAGGAGAAGACTTTATCCACTAGGCCACCGCACCAGGCCCTCAGGTCCCAGTTTTGAAACAGTTTGGGCTGGCCCAGCAGGGAGAGGTTGGCTACTCCCTCACCCCAGTGTTCCTCCAGGGCTGTGACAGCAAGAAGCTAATGATTCAAGCTGTCACCTGCTGCCCCCCAGGGTCTGCAGGAGCAGGAAGTTGGAGTCAGGCACTCCAGGGGTCTCCACCACTTCCGCTAGCCCCCCGCTGAGCTGAGAAGCAACCAGGGGCCTGGGATTTCTGTTCCCCTAGAGTGAGGAATCTCGCCGACCTGGCTGAACAAGCTTTGGACATGAGCCGCAGGTGGCCCTCCTACAGGAGTCCCCTAAAGCTCCTGTGCTCTTGGCCCACGGGCAGGCTGTCCAGCAAGGGTGCAGGGTGGTTGTGGGGGCCGCAGCAGTCCGTGGGGGTGGGGGAAGGGTGCAGGGTGCTGTGGGGGCCACAGCAGTCAGAGGGGGAGGGAAGAGTGCATGGTGGCTGTGGGGCCGCAGTAGTGGGGGGGGTGAAGGGTGCAGGGTGGCCATGGGGGCCGCAGCCAGTGTGGGGGGGAAGGGTGCAGGGAGGCTGTGGGGGCCGCAGCCAGTGGGGGGAAGGTACAAAGTGGCCATGGGGGCCACAGCCAGTCGGGGGGGAAGGGTGCAGGGTGCTGTGGGGGCCGCAGCCAGTCGGGGGGATGGGTGCAGGTGGAAGGGGCAGGCTTGCTTGAGGAAGCCTTGCCTTTTGCAAAGTGCAGACGGGGCTTTAGCAAAAGTGGGTGCAGACCGGGCGTGGCAGCCCTGTGGGTGAGGGCAGAACCAGCCAGGTAGGTGTGCGAGCCCAGGCTTGCTTCAGGCTGGCAGCTGCCACGGAGCGACCGGATCCTATGGGCTGTGGGTGAGAAGCAGACGGGCCTGGGTGGCGGCTGTGGTGGAGCTGACAGGAGACCACCCAGACCCTTGGCAGGAACACAGGGCTGAGGTAACACTGGCTACCTAAGGTAACATTTATTGAGCTCCCACTGTATACCCCAGCTTGGGATCCATTAAAAAAAATTTATATATTTACTAGAAAGGAAGATTTACAAAGTGAAGGAGAGACAGAAAGATCTTCCATCCGCTGGTTCACTCCCCAAGTGGCCTGAACCAGAAGCCTCTCAGGGTTCCAAGGCTTTGGGCAGTCCTCCACTGCTCTCCCAGGCCAGAGGCAGGGAGCTGGATGGGAAGTGGGGCAGACAGGACTTGAACCTGCATCCCTATGGGATGCAGATGGTGGATCACTGCAGTGTGCTACCTCACTCCCCTCTTGCCTAGATTAACAACCACCCTGGGACTGCAGGTTGTGGGCATTAGCTCTGTTTCGCAGAAGCAGCCTCCCTGGCCCTGGGGTCCAGGCTGAGGCCGGAAGTCTAAAGAGCTTTGTTTACACCTCCTTGGAGCTGTGACTCTAGGGAGGAGAGTACCTGTGGCCAAGTCAGGGGGTGCCACCTGTCACTGGACCTTGGGGAGAAGAACCGGCAGGTCCAGGAGGGAGAGTGACGAGGTGACCAGCTGGAAAGGATGGGTAACCAGGGGTGGGTGCGGAAACTGGTCCCCAAGTCCTAGGGTCTTGAAGTGTGTGAGGGGCTGGGACAGAGAGAGACCACAAGGTGCTTTTTTTTCTTTTTCCCCAAAGACCTCAAGAGCTCCCAGAGGAGGAGGATGGGGGGACAGGGTAGAGTGGGGCGGGGCACAGTGGGGGTGGTGGTTACACAGGGATGCCCAGAGTTGTCTAAGGACTCCTGACCTCTGTCCCCTGGGTTTCCAAGGCTTCATGGGACATCAGAGAACTGGGAAGTGGAGGGTGCTGGGTGGGGGTTCCCTATCAGCCCAGAAGAGCCCCTACCCTGCCCCTCAGAGGCTAGTGGGAGGTGACAGTACCGCCTGGGAGGTGTGAAGGAGCCACCTCCCTACCCCGGGTGCGGCTTCCCCTTTGCCACCGAGGTCATGAGTGGGGTGTCTGCTGGTTCCCACGCTTGGCCCAGCCACGTGGTGTGGTAGCGAAGGAGGAGACATTTAGGCGGCAGGGCTGTGGGGGCACTGGACACTGAAGGGTTAATGCCTCCCACCTTGTGCCTCTCCCCACACCAACCCCCTTCTGGGACTTGAATTGGTCAGAGCCAGGCAGCCAGGCGGAAGGACAAAATCAGCCCTGCCTACCCCAGGGAACTGCGGGGGCGGGAGGCTCAGGGATTCCCAGGGGACTGCTTGGGGCGGGGAGGGGACGGGCCTGAGAGCTGCCCCCTCCACACACACACACACACACACACACACACTCACTCACGCACAGCCTCTGGTCCCTGGAGCACTCCCATGCTGTCCCTCAGTGGTGGGAGTCTAGGACGTGGTGACCACAAGACGCCACCCCCACCCGCACCCGCTCCCAGGCTAAGGGGGTGGGGTGGGGGCTGCGCCTGGCCTGGGAACTCCTGCAAACTGGGGGTTGGGGGAAGAGTTGTGGCGACAGCTGGGGCTGCGTGTTGCAGCAGCCACAGCGACGTGGAAAAGAAACAGACACCCGACGGAGACGCACGGAGGACAGGGAGGAATCCGTCCTTCATTCATCACTCCAACAGACACTTGCCACCCGGCCGTGCCCAGGGCAGACTTCAACTGACATTTGACAGTTTAGGGGTGAGGGAGAGGCAAGGACACACAACAGGAAACACATGAATTGAATCAATCGCATTGTTGGGGAGACGTTGGATGGGGAGATGTGGGGCGGCGGCCCCCCAGGGACCCTGCTTAGGTGGGGGACAGAAAAGTTGCCACCGGAGTCCTGCCCCTCCACTTCTCCCCACGCCTGGGGTAGTAGCGCAGAGATGGGGAGCCCAGACCCATCTGCTGGAGCCAGGGTGTGGGGGCCGCGGACGGGGACCCAGGCGACCTCCGCCCACGGTCTTAATTTGAGTTGCTCGGGTCCCCTGGTGGAAGGGGCATCCTTAGAGGGGGACAGCGTTAAGGGGACTCCCCTGGCCGACTGGAGGCAAATGGGGAGGAGGCGGTGCTTAGAAATTGGAGGATGGACACGAGCCCGTGCTGGCCGTGGGAAGTCGCTGAGGCTGCCACTGCCCCCTACGGAAGGGCCCTCCCACTCGCTCTCCCCTAGGGTCTCCCAGCCAGACGGCGCGTCCCTAGCAGGGCAGCCAGGCTCTCTCGCAAGGGGGAACTCGAGGGCGCGCCGGTGCCAGTCGCCGCCGCCGGGACGCTCTCCGGTGCTGCGGCGGGTGGCACAGGCTGGCAGCCGCGGGCTCAGTGCCCGGGCCCCAAAGGCCGGGAAGGAGGGGGCGGCGATCGTCCCTGCGGACCCGACAGCCCGCCCCGACCACGCCCCCGGGAGCCGGGTCCGCTCGCTCGCTCCAGGCGCGCGGGACTGCCGGGCGCGCACGACCAGGGCGCAGGGTGAGTGTTAACAGCCCTGGGTCCTGGGGGGCGCCGGGCTCGGTCTGGTCTGGAGAGGGTGCCTTAGTCACTTTCTGGGGTTGGAATCAAAGGGTACAGCTTCTCTTACTGTAGTTCCCGATCCTTTCCCGGGAATCCCTCTCCTCCCGGCCATGCTCTCTCAGCTTCCTGGCAGGGCTGCTGCAAGTTTCTTACCAGGCAAGCTGGGACAGGGGTTTGGAGCAGAGGCCGTGCCTCTCTGTGCTGGGGCCGCATCAGAGAGGGATAAACCAGTGCCCTCTTTCTAGTGTGGCTCAGTGAGCAGCCCCTTCCTGCCTCTGTCTTCCTGTGTGCCTGGTCCGTGTATGTGTGTGTGTGTGTGTGTGTGTGTGGTGGGCAGGTGTAACAGACCTCTGGGAGGTGTTTTCCTTGCTGCACGGCCTCGCCAGACCTCGGCTTTCCCATCCGCAGAGTGGGAGTTCATGGGCAACTGGGTAAGCATCTCCCCTTGGCTCTGCCTAGCATGGGAGCCTGGAAACCCTCACCACACAGCCTGCTTCCTTTGAGTCTCGGTTTACCCCCTCCGTGGATTGGGACTAGAGCATGAAAGAGTCCAGTGGCCCCAATGGGATGCGAAGTGTCATTGTAGTTTAAGGACACGCGTGTCCGTGTCCCCCCTCCCCCCAGAGCCTGTCTGTGCCTGGTGGATGCCCCATGGCTGCCTTCAGGCTCTGCCTAAGTGAGATGAGTGGATTGCAGCCGCTTGCTGGTGGTGTGCACCCAGAAGATGGGCTTTGGGTAGGGAAAGCTTCCAGTGTGTGTGTGGGGGGGTGGGTGGGTGTGTGTGAGGCCCTGGGCCCTCAGGCTGAAGGTGGGTCATGGTTATGAAATTGTGGCCTGCACCACTGGGATGTGTGTGTGTGCGGAGAAGCCCCTGTGTGTGACTGGGTTTTGACCCCTGTGTGGCTCTGCCTGTACCATGCTGTGTTTGTGCAACCGTATTTCTGCTTTCTGTGATGGGGTGTGACCGCGCATGCCTCCCACCCTTTGCTCTGGGTGTTCCTGAATGCGTAGACTTGTGTGTGTGTGTGTGGAAGGGGGGGGACATGCCTTTATATGACTTTGAGAGGCGCGCGCGCGCGAGAGAGAGAGATTCCCAATGTTGGCTTGCTTTCCCAGAACTGGTTGGAGCCAGGAGCAGGTAAGTTCTTGCAGGTCTCCCGGGTGGGCGGCAGGGTCCCAGGGCCTGGAGCCATCCGCCTCTGAGGACAGACCACTTTAGCAGGCAGTGGGGAAGCAGGAACTCCCCCAGCCGCCCCAGCCACCCGGCCGGAGGCTCACAGGCCCGGCTGTGGCTGAAGGCGCCTCTGGGCAGCCCTGATTGTAGGTGTTGTAAGGGGCCCTTGTTTGTGGAACCGGGTGTCACCCTTTGCCCTCTGGAGATTGTGTGCGTGTGTTTCCCCGGACACCCTCCCCCTCTCATTTGCGCACTGGACACCCATAGGTTCCCATCTCCGTAGGGCCGCCAGCAGCGGTGGGTGGAGGGTGGCCGCCCTGACCCCACGCCCTTTGGCCTTTTCGCAGCCCGGGGGCGGCTGCCCCATGGAGCCCAGCCTGCTGCGCCCCGCACCGGTGAGCGAAGTCATTGTGCTGCATTACAACTACACGGGCAAGCTCCGCGGGGCGCGCTACCAGCCCGGCGCCGGCCTGCGCGCGGACGCCGCCGTCTGCCTGGCCGTGTGCGCCTTCATCGTGCTGGAGAACCTGGCCGTGCTCTTCGTGCTCGCGCGCCACCCGCGCTTTCACGCGCCCATGTTCCTGCTCCTGGGCAGCCTCACGCTGTCCGACCTGCTGGCCGGCGCCGCCTACGCCACCAACATCCTGCTCTCCGGGCCGCTCACGCTGCGACTGTCGCCGGCGCTCTGGTTCGCCCGCGAGGGAGGCGTCTTCGTGGCGCTCGGCGCCTCGGTGCTCAGTCTCTTGGCCATCGCGCTGGAGCGCCACCTCACCATGGCGCGCCGGGGTCCCGCGCCCGCCGCCAGTCGGGGACGCACGCTGGCGCTGGCGGGGGCCGCCTGGGGCGTGTCGCTGCTCCTCGGGCTGTTGCCCGCGCTGGGCTGGAACTGCCTGGGTCGCCTGGACGCCTGCTCCACGGTCCTGCCGCTCTACGCTAAGGCCTACGTGCTCTTCTGCGTGCTGGTCTTCCTGGGTATCCTGGCCACCATCTGTGCGCTCTACGCGCGCATCTACTGCCAGGTGCGCGCCAACGCCAGGCGCCTGCGGGCGCGGCCCAGGGCTGGCCGGGGGACGTCGAGCCGCGCACGACGGACGCCACGCTCCCTGGCGTTGCTGCGCACGCTCAGCGTAGTGCTCCTGGCCTTCGTGGCGTGTTGGGGTCCTCTCTTCCTGCTGTTGTTGCTGGACGTGGCGTGCCCCGCGCGGGCCTGTCCTCTGCTCCTGCAGGCCGATCCCTTCCTGGGCTTGGCCATGGCCAACTCGCTCCTCAACCCCGTCATCTACACGCTCACCAACCGCGACCTGCGCCACGCGCTCCTGCGACTCGTCTGCTGCGGCCGCCGGCCCTGCGGTCGGGGCCAGCCAGGCTCACAGCAGTCCCCGAGCGCGACTGGGCCTTCGCGCGGCCTGGGCCGCTGCCTGCCCCTGGGCCTGGACATCAGCTCCAGCCGCTCGGAGCGCTCGTCGCCGCAGCAGCTGGATGGACTGGATACCAGCGGCTCCACCGGCAGCCCCAGCGCACCTGTGGCCACAGGGAGACTGGTACCCAAACTTGCTGCTGACTGAGATGTTGGCCTGGCATCCTTGCTGCAAGTACTGTTCCGCACATTGTATTTGTTTTTTGGAAAGGCGGTGTGACAAGAGGCCAGGAAAAGTGCCAGCCACAGGGGTCTCCCAGTCACTGGTTGGCTCCTTAAACCTCTAAGGTGGCCCAGCACGGACACCGGGAGCCAACGGGGCAAACACTCAGTTGCTTGTGCCAACACATGCTGTCTGCCTGGGCCGAAAGCCGGATGGCCCCTTAGGAGCTGCTCTAAGGGGCATCTCAACCCCTGCTCCCCTCTTTGCAAGCAGCACAATGTGTAGGCGACAGGGCGGGCACGGTGGAGGCAGGGAAGATGCCAAGGGGAGGACCGGAACTGCCTGGGTATTGATACCAAAATCCCGCAACAGAGAAGAGACGCAACAAGTCCCCAGGCGCTTGTGAAACAGAGCGTTCTGACGTGGGGACACAGACACCAAAGCAGTTACCAAAGGATGGAGAGGAAATGCCTCGCCTCCACCCCCCCCCCCCGCACCCCACCCTCCGTGTGTCCCCGCACAGGCCGTCAAGGCTGCGCCTGGCTCTTACCCTCGCCACAACCCCTCTTCCCACTGGATCTGGCAGCTCCCTGCATCCACTCCTTCCTCTCCCAAGTTTGCATTCCTGCCTGGTGGGCGACACCAGGGCCCCCTGCCTGTGCCCTTTTAGGGCTGCAGGCACGCTGGCCAGGGCGCGCTCTTGACCCGTGCCAGGCAGAGCTGGTCCTGGGGGCGTCCGGCTTCCTATGCAGACTGCAGGGCCGCCACCTTCCGGGAGGACGTGGAACTGCAGGTGGCCGCTGACCCAGCCTGGGGGACCTGTGTCCATCTGGTGTCCGGAGGGTGGGGGGCGGGAACCAACCCAACACGATCCATCAGTCTGGGGTCACTCTCTGGAATGGACCAGATTCCCTGGCATTCCTGCCCAGGCACCCCCACTCCGGGGTCCTCAAATCTTCCAGGAAAACAGGAGGGATCTCTTACCCCATAATAGGCTTGGTTATTTAGTGATGTGAGGCGAGATAAGGATTCGATTTTTCGCAGAAATCAAAAGGTACTCGGTGAGGGCGGGCTCCTAATTGTTGGTTCTCTGGGTTTGAATGCTGCTATAACCTGACTGTAGCATGCGGTACCCTGCCAGGCAACAGGTCAGGAATCAAATACTTGGGTCGCTGTCAGCCACTCAAGGGAGGAGAACTGCTCGGTGTTCTGGCTGCTGGCTGTGGCCTGGCACAGTCCCGGCTGATGCAGCCACTTGGGGGAGTGAATCCATGCATAGAACATCTCTTATCCCTCGCAGTCTCCTCCCCTCCCTCCCGGGACCCTGACTGCCTTCTCTTCCCAGCATTCTGCCTTTCAAAAACAAACAAAACAAAACAAAACAAATTGCTGGTTCCAAACCCGGCTGCTCCACTTCCAGCTTGGCTCCCTGCTCATGGCCTGGGAAAGCAAGCAATGGATGACGAGCCCAGTGCCTGAGCATGTACCACTGCCGCGGGAGACCCCGGTGCAGCTCCACGCTCCTGCCTCGGCCTGGCCCACTCACAGCTCCTGTGGGCATCTGGGAAATGGACCAGCAGATGAAGATCTTGCTCTGCCACTCCCACTTTGCCTTTCAAAGAAATTTTTAAAGTCTAGAGAGCTGGCACAATGGCTCCATTGGCTAACCTTCCCCTTGCAAGCATAGGCATACCATATAGCAACTTGGTTCGAGTCCCGGCTGCTCCACTTCCACCCAGCTCCCTGCCTGTGGCCTGGGAAAGCAGTGGAGGACAGCCCAAGGCCTTGAGACCCTGCACCCACGTGTGGGAGACCTGGCTCCCCTCTGGCAGTGGACGGAGCGAGCTCTCGGGTGGCCATCATTGATGCCAATCAAAGTGTTTGACATGATTGGTTAGTTTATTCGGGAGACCAATACAGCGGGGGGCAAACGAGAACTCCCATGGTCTGGCTGCCTCCTCAGATGCCCACATCACCGGCATGGGGCCTGGCTGGAGCTGGAAGCTGGCCAGGCCTCCCAAGCCCAGGACTTGCACAGTGGCAGGAAGCCACACTCAGAGACGCAGCCAGGCATGGCCAAGGCCGCACTTGACCTGAACATATCCCTGGTAAATTATGATTTTATTTTAAAAGGTTTTATTTATTCAGGCCTGGTGCAATGACTGCTAACACCAGGATCCCATATGGGCGCTGGTTCTAATCCCGGCTGTCCCACTTCCCATCCAGCTCCCTGCTTGTGGCTTTGGAGGGCAGTTGAGGACGGCCCAAAGCCTTGGGATCCTGGAGGTTCCTGGCTTCCGGCTTGGGATTGGTTCAGCTCCGACCGCTGCGGTCACTTGGGGAGTGAATCATTGGGCGGAAGATCTTCCTCTCTGTCTCTCCTCCTCTCTGTATACCTGACTTTGCAATGAAAATAAATTAATCTTTAATAATAATAATAATAAAAGATCTACAGCAAGCGTGGCGAATCCTAATTGCCTTCTGTTCACCCCGGCATGGAACAGGATGGAAACAGGCTGAAGGAGGTGAGAGCTGTGAGCTCAGAGCTAGCCAGAGGTGGGCCGAGGGTTCGAATCCCTGCAGGTGTGCAGAGACAACAGGAACCCAGCTAAGGTGTCCTTTCCTAGCTGCGCCCAGCAGGCCTGCACGGTGCCCAGTAGCCCTCGCCATAAAACCTGGCAGAGGAAAGACAGTGCAAGGAAAGAGGTTCCCAGCTGTGCCTGCACCCTCACTCGAAGCCCCGTTCCTCGCCAAGGCGCGCGGGAAGGGCGGAGAATCGCCCGGCCTTCCCCGCCCCCCCCCCCCCCGCATCCTTCCCCGGGTGTCCAGGAGGCTGCCCCCTCCCCTACACCCAACGGCTGCGATCCCACAGACCCACGCCCCAGCACCCGCACACGGCGGGAGCGCCCGTGGGGTTCCGAAGAAGCCAAGGTTCGGGCACCCCACCCCACCGTACCCCGGAAGCGCAGCGCGCGGGTGGCACCCACCGTGCCCCGCGTCCTGGGCATCTCCACTCGCCCTGTGGGACGCAGGTGAGTGAAACGGGTGGTGGCCGTGCCCGGGTGAGTGGGCAGGTGCGCACGGGGCCTCCTCGAGCGGACTCTCACCCCCCCCCACCCCCACGAAGCACGCGGGCGCAAGGCGATTTCCCGCGGCCCGCATAGCTAGTCTGTGGTCCTCGCTGCCTGGAGACCGCGGGCGGGGCCCCGGCGCTGTCCCCAGCCCGAGGCCAAGTGGCCTCCGAGACTCTTATTCTGACAGGCCCGGCGGCGCGCTCTGCTTAGTCATGGTGACCTACGCGCGCTCCGCGCCTCCCCTTCCCCTCCCCCGCCGGCGCGCAGCGATGGAGGCGCCCGGGCTCGGGCGGCGGAGGCGGAGCCCGAGCGCGACCATGGCGGGGTGAGTGAGGCGGCCTGTGCCGGTGCTGCCGGACACCCGTGGGCCTCGCGCGCCTCGGAGATCGTGTCCCGGGGGGCCGGGGAACTGGGGCGCCGCGCCCGACCTCTCTACGGCTCCGTGGAGCTGGCCCAGGAAGGCGCGGCCCCTGCGGGTAGATCTATGATGATGGTTATTTTTGGTTTCCACTCGCGGGGTGGCCCGGAAAAGGCACGGACGTTTGCAGGGAGACCCAAGCAAGGGAGGGTGGGGATCCCGAGGCGTTGGCGGGGGCTTGGTGCGCGCGTTGGGGTTTGGCTGTCCAGAGGCCGCCGCGGGGTCACTTCCTTCTCCAGGCCTGGCTCGGGCGGCTCTGGCGGGGCATGCGCAGTGCCCCCCTCCCTTGTTGCTTCGCGGCGGGGGAGGGAAGTGCTGGGTGTCCAGGGGCGCCGTTGACCGATTGGCCAAAGATCGAGAGAGGCAAGCCCCGGGGCCTCACCCGGGAGAGGGGGCCAAGTGGCGCGCTGGGCCCGGTGAAGGACGGCGCACGGGTTGGCACTGTGGTGGAGTGGGCAGCCGGCCAGCCAGCGGGCTTACTGGATCCTTGTGCAGTGCCAGGCCGT
>NW_026701530.1:0-15112 GCF_030435755.1 Ochotona princeps | reverse complement strand
TTGAAACCCGCATGTGGAGCATTCGTTTGTGTGGATGCTCTACCAGGTTCATTCCTAGATAATGCACTCAAAGGGCACTAAGCATAGAGTGTGAAAACTGAGTTTCCTTGAGAGCTGCTTGGAAGCCTGATGGTGTGTGAAGTTAGTGAGCCAAATGGAGTTGTTCTCCCACAAGAACCACTCGGCTGATCCTTCTTCAATATGCCCTTCACCAACATGCAGTGTTTCCTTGATTGAATTAGCTCTCACACCAATATTTGCGTCAGGAGCCTTTGCATTGAGGGCTATCTGAAAACGGCTGTGGCGCTGAAGTTGCCTGTGAATGTGGAGTTGGTGGCATGTGAAACCCGCATGTGGAGCATTCGTTTGTGTGGGATGCTCTACCAGGTTCATTCCTAGATAATGCACTCAAAGGGCACTAAGCATAGAGTGTGAAAACTGAGTTTCCTTGAGAGCTGCTTGGAAGCCTGATGGTGTGTGAAGTTAGTGAGCCAAATGGAGTTGTTCTCCCACAAGAAACACTCAGCTGATCCTTCTTCAATATGCCCTTCACCAACATGCAGTGTTTCCTTGATTGAATTAGCTCTCACACCAATATTTGCGTCTAGAGCCTTTGCATTGAGGGCTATCTGAAAACGGCTGTGGCGCTGAAGTTGCCTGTGAATGTGGAGTTGGTGGCATGTGAAACCCGCATGTGGAGCATTCGTTTGTGTGGGATGCTCTACCAGGTTCATTCCTAGATAATGCACTCAAAGGGCACTAAGCATAGAGTGTGAAAACTGAGTTTCCTTGAGAGCTGCTTGGAAGCCTGATGGTGTGTGAAGTTAGTGAGCCAAATGGAGTTGTTCTCCCACAAGAACCACTCGGCTGATCCTTCTTCAATATGCCCTTCACCAACATGCAGTGTTTCCTTGATTGAATTAGCTCTCACACCAATATTTGCGTCAGGAGCCTTTGCATTGAGGGCTATCTGAAAACGGCTGTGGCGCTGAAGTTGCCTGTGAATGTGGAGTTGGTGGCATGTGAAACCCGCATGTGGAGCATTCGTTTGTGTGGGATGCTCTACCAGGTTCATTCCTAGATAATGCACTCAAAGGGCACTAAGCATAGAGTGTGAAAACTGAGTTTCCTTGAGAGCTGCTTGGAAGCCTGATGGTGTGTGAAGTTAGTGAGCCAAATTGAGTTGTTCTCCCACAAGAACCACTCGGCTGATCCTTCTTCAATATGCCCTTCACCAACATGCAGTGTTTCCTTGATTGAATTAGCTCTCACACCAATATTTGCGTCTAGAGCCTTTGCATTGAGGGCTATCTGAAAACGGCTGTGGCGCTGAAGTTGCCTGTGAATGTGGAGTTGGTGGCATGTGAAACCCGCATGTGGAGCATTCGCTTGTGTGGGATGCTCTACCAGGTTCATTCCTAGATAATGCACTCAAAGGGCCCTAAGCATAGAGTGTGAAAACTGAGTTTCCTTGAGAGCTGCTTGGAAGCCTGATGGTGTGTGAAGTTAGTGAGCCAAATGGAGTTGTTCTCCCACAAGAACCACTCGGCTGATCCTTCTTCAATATGCCCTTCACCAACATGCAGTGTTTCCTTGATTGAATTAGCTCTCACACCAATATTTGCGTCTAGAGCCTTTGCATTGAGGGCTATCTGAAAACGGCTGTGGCGCTGAAGTTGCCTGTGAATGTGGAGTTGGTGGCATGTGAAACCCGCATGTGGAGCATTCGTTTGTGTGGGATGCTCTACCAGGTTCATTCCTAGATAATGCACTCAAAGGGCACTAAGCATAGAGTGTGAAAACTGAGTTTCCTTGAGAGCTGCTTGGAAGCCTGATGGTGTGTGAAGTGAGTGAGCCAAATGGAGTTGTTCTCCCACAAGAACCACTCGGCTGATCCTTCTTCAATATGCCCTTCACCAACATGCAGTGTTTCCTTGATTGAATTAGCTCTCACACCAATATTTGCGTCTAGAGCCTTTGCATTGAGGGCTATCTGAAAACGGCTGTGGCGCTGAAGTTGCCTGTGAATGTGGAGTTGGTGGCATGTGAAACCCGCACGTGGAGCATTCGTTTGTGTGGGATGCTGACCAAGCTTCATTTCAGTCCTAGGCACACAAAGAGCAGTAAACATAGAGTGTGAAAACTGAGTTTTCTTGAGAGCTGCTTGGAAGCCTGATGGTGTGTGAAGTTAGTGAGCCAAATGGAGTTGTTCTCCCACAAGAACCACTCGGCTGATCCTTCTTCAATATGCCCTTCACCAACATGCAGTGTTTCCTTGATTGAATTAGCTCTCACACCAATATTTGCGTCTAGAGCCTTTGCATTGAGGGCTATCTGAAAACGGCTGTGGCGCTGAAGTTGCCTGTGAATGTGGAGTTGGTGGCATGTGAAACCCGCATGTGGAGCATTCGCTTGTGTGGGATGCTCTACCAGGTTCATTCCTAGATAATGCACTCAAAGGGCACTAAGCATAGAGTGTGAAAACTGAGTTTCCTTGAGAGCTGCTTGGAAGCCTGATGGTGTGTGAAGTTAGTGAGCCAAATGGAGTTGTTCTCCCACAAGAACCACTCGGCTGATCCTTCTTCAATATGCCCTTCACCAACATGCAGTGTTTCCTTGATTGAATTAGCTCTCACACCAATATTTGCGTCTAGAGCCTTTGCATTGAGGGCTATCTGAAAACGGCTGTGGCGCTGAAGTTGCCTGTGAATGTGGAGTTGGTGGCATGTGAAACCCGCATGTGGAGCATTCGCTTGTGTGGGATGCTCTACCAGGTTCATTCCTAGATAATGCACTCAAAGGGCACTAAGCATAGAGTGTGAAAACTGAGTTTCCTTGAGAGCTGCTTGGAAGCCTGATGGTGTGTGAAGTTAGTGAGCCAAATGGAGTTGTTCTCCCACAAGAACCACTCGGCTGATCCTTCTTCAATATGCCCTTCACCAACATGCAGTGTTTCCTTGATTGAATTAGCTCTCACACCAATATTTGCGTCTAGAGCCTTTGCATTGAGGGCTATCTGAAAACGGCTGTGGCGCTGAAGTTGCCTGTGAATGTGGAGTTGGTGGCATGTGAAACCCGCATGTGGAGCATTCGTTTGTGTGGGATGCTCTACCAGGTTCATTCCTAGATAATGCACTCAAAGGGCACTAAGCATAGAGTGTGAAAACTGAGTTTCCTTGAGAGCTGCTTGGAAGCCTGATGGTGTGTGAAGTTAGTGAGCCAAATGGAGTTGTTCTCCCACAAGAACCACTCGGCTGATCCTTCTTCAATATGCCCTTCACCAACATGCAGTGTTTCCTTGATTGAATTAGCTCTCACACCAATATTTGCGTCAGGAGCCTTTGCATTGAGGGCTATCTGAAAACGGCTGTGGCGCTGAAGTTGCCTGTGAATGTGGAGTTGGTGGCATGTGAAACCCGCATGTGGAGCATTCGTTTGTGTTGGATGCTCTACCAGGTTCATTCCTAGATAATGCACTCAAAGGGCACTAAGCATAGAGTGTGAAAACTGAGTTTCCTTGAGAGCTGCTTGGAAGCCTGATGGTGTGTGAAGTTAGTGAGCCAAATGGAGTTGTTCTCCCACAAGAACCACTCGGCTGATCCTTCTTCAATATGCCCTTCACCAACATGCAGTGTTTCCTTGATTGAATTAGCTCTCACACCAATATTTGCGTCAGGAGCCTTTGCATTGAGGGCTATCTGAAAACGGCTGTGGCGCTGAAGTTGCCTGTGAATGTGGAGTTGGTGGCATGTGAAACCCGCATGTGGAGCATTCGTTTGTGTTGGATGCTCTACCAGGTTCATTCCTAGATAATGCACTCAAAGGGCACTAAGCATAGAGTGTGAAAACTGAGTTTCCTTGAGAGCTGCTTGGAAGCCTGATGGTGTGTGAAGTTAGTGAGCAAATGGAGTTGTTCTCCCACAAGAACCACTCGGCTGATCCTTCTTCAATATGCCCTTCACCAACATGCAGTGTTTCCTTGATTGAATTAGCTCTCACACCAATATTTGCGTCTAGAGCCTTTGCATTGAGGGCTATCTGAAAACGGCTGTGGCGCTGAAGTTGCCTGTGAATGTGGAGTTGGTGGCATGTGAAACCCGCATGTGGAGCATTCGTTTGTGTGGGATGCTCTACCAGGTTCATTCCTAGATAATGCACTCAAAGGGCACTAAGCATAGAGTGTGAAAACTGAGTTTCCTTGAGAGCTGCTTGGAAGCCTGATGGTGTGTGAAGTTAGTGAGCCAAATGGAGTTGTTCTCCCACAAGAACCACTCGGCTGATCCTTCTTCAATATGCCCTTCACCAACATGCAGTGTTTCCTTGATTGAATTAGCTCTCACACCAATATTTGCGTCAGGAGCCTTTGCATTGAGGGCTATCTGAAAACGGCTGTGGCGCTGAAGTTGCCTGTGAATGTGGAGTTGGTGGCATGTGAAACCCGCATGTGGAGCATTCGTTTGTGTGGGATGCTCTACCAGGTTCATTCCTAGATAATGCACTCAAAGGGCACTAAGCATAGAGTGTGAAAACTGAGTTTCCTTGAGAGCTGCTTGGAAGCCTGATGGTGTGTGAAGTTAGTGAGCCAAATGGAGTTGTTCTCCCACAAGAACCACTCGGCTGATCCTTCTTCAATATGCCCTTCACCAACATGCAGTGTTTCCTTGATTGAATTAGCTCTCACACCAATATTTGCGTCAGGAGCCTTTGCATTGAGGGCTATCTGAAAACGGCTGTGGCGCTGAAGTTGCCTGTGAATGTGGAGTTGGTGGCATGTGAAACCCGCATGTGGAGCATTCGTTTGTGTTGGATGCTCTACCAGGTTCATTCCTAGATAATGCACTCAAAGGGCACTAAGCATAGAGTGTGAAAACTGAGTTTCCTTGAGAGCTGCTTGGAAGCCTGATGGTGTGTGAAGTTAGTGAGCCAAATGGAGTTGTTCTCCCACAAGAACCACTCGGCTGATCCTTCTTCAATATGCCCTTCACCAACATGCAGTGTTTCCTTGATTGAATTAGCTCTCACACCAATATTTGCGTCTAGAGCCTTTGCATTGAGGGCTATCTGAAAACGGCTGTGGCGCTGAAGTTGCCTGTGAATGTGGAGTTGGTGGCATGTGAAACCCGCATGTGGAGCATTCGTTTGTGTGGGATGCTCTACCAGGTTCATTCCTAGATAATGCACTCAAAGGGCACTAAGCATAGAGTGTGAAAACTGAGTTTCCTTGAGAGCTGCTTGGAAGCCTGATGGTGTGTGAAGTTAGTGAGCCAAATGGAGTTGTTCTCCCACAAGAACCACTCGGCTGATCCTTCTTCAATATGCCCTTCACCAACATGCAGTGTTTCCTTGATTGAATTAGCTCTCACACCAATATTTGCGTCTAGAGCCTTTGCATTGAGGGCTATCTGAAAACGGCTGTGGCGCTGAAGTTGCCTGTGAATGTGGAGTTGGTGGCATGTGAAACCCGCATGTGGAGCATTCGCTTGTGTGGGATGCTCTACCAGGTTCATTCCTAGATAATGCACTCAAAGGGCACTAAGCATAGAGTGTGAAAACTGAGTTTCCTTGAGAGCTGCTTGGAAGCCTGATGGTGTGTGAAGTTAGTGAGCCAAATGGAGTTGTTCTCCCACAAGAACCACTCGGCTGATCCTTCTTCAATATGCCCTTCACCAACATGCAGTGTTTCCTTGATTGAATTAGCTCTCACACCAATATTTGCGTCTAGAGCCTTTGCATTGAGGGCTATCTGAAAACGGCTGTGGCGCTGAAGTTGCCTGTGAATGTGGAGTTGGTGGCATGTGAAACCCGCATGTGGAGCATTCGTTTGTGTGGGATGCTCTACCAGGTTCATTCCTAGATAATGCACTCAAAGGGCACTAAGCATAGAGTGTGAAAACTGAGTTTCCTTGAGAGCTGCTTGGAAGCCTGATGGTGTGTGAAGTGAGTGAGCCAAATGGAGTTGTTCTCCCACAAGAACCACTCGGCTGATCCTTCTTCAATATGCCCTTCACCAACATGCAGTGTTTCCTTGATTGAATTAGCTCTCACACCAATATTTGCGTCTAGAGCCTTTGCATTGAGGGCTATCTGAAAACGGCTGTGGCGCTGAAGTTGCCTGTGAATGTGGAGTTGGTGGCATGTGAAACCCGCATGTGGAGCATTCGTTTGTGTGGGATGCTCTACCAGGTTCATCAATAGATAATGCACTCAAAGGGCACTAAGCATAGAGTGTGAAAACTGAGTTTCCTTGAGAGCTGCTTGGAAGCCTGATGGTGTGTGAAGTTAGTGAGCCAAATGGAGTTGTTCTCCCACAAGAACCACTCGGCTGATCCTTCTTCAATATGCCCTTCACCAACATGCAGTGTTTCCTTGATTGAATTAGCTCTCACACCAATATTTGCGTCTAGAGCCTTTGCATTGAGGGCTATCTGAAAACGGCTGTGGCGCTGAAGTTGCCTGTGAATGTGGAGTTGGTGGCATGTGAAACCCGCATGTGGAGCATTCGTTTGTGTGGGATGCTCTCCATGCTTCATTTCAGTCCTAGGCACTCAAAGGGCACTAAGCATAGAGTGTGAAAACTGAGTTTCCTTGAGATCTGCTTGGAAGCCTGATGGTGTGTGAAGTTAGTGAGCCAAATGGAGTTGTTCTCCCACAAGAACCACTCGGCTGATCCTTCTTCAATATGCCCTTCACCAACATGCAGTGTTTCCTTGATTGAATTAGCTCTCACACCAATATTTGCGTCTAGAGCCTTTGCATTGAGGGCTATCTGAAAACGGCTGTGGCGCTGAAGTTGCCTGTGAATGTGGAGTTGGTGGCATGTGAAACCCGCATGTGGAGCATTCGCTTGTGTGGGATGCTCTACCAGGTTCATTCCTAGATAATGCACTCAAAGGGCACTAAGCATAGAGTGTGAAAACTGAGTTTCCTTGAGAGCTGCTTGGAAGCCTGATGGTGTGTGAAGTTAGTGAGCAAATGGAGTTGTTCTCCCACAAGAACCACTCGGCTGATCCTTCTTCAATATGCCCTTCACCAACATGCAGTGTTTCCTTGATTGAATTAGCTCTCACACCAATATTTGCGTCTAGAGCCTTTGCATTGAGGGCTATCTGAAAACGGCTGTGGCGCTGAAGTTGCCTGTGAATGTGGAGTTGGTGGCATGTGAAACCCGCATGTGGAGCATTCGTTTGTGTGGGATGCTCTACCAGGTTCATTCCTAGATAATGCACTCAAAGGGCACTAAGCATAGAGTGTGAAAACTGAGTTTCCTTGAGAGCTGCTTGGAAGCCTGATGGTGTGTGAAGTTAGTGAGCCAAATGGAGTTGTTCTCCCACAAGAACCACTCGGCTGATCCTTCTTCAATATGCCCTTCACCAACATGCAGTGTTTCCTTGATTGAATTAGCTCTCACACCAATATTTGCGTCTAGAGCCTTTGCATTGAGGGCTATCTGAAAACGGCTGTGGCGCTGAAGTTGCCTGTGAATGTGGAGTTGGTGGCATGTGAAACCCGCATGTGGAGCATTCGCTTGTGTGGGATGCTCTACCAGGTTCATTCCTAGATAATGCACTCAAAGGGCACTAAGCATAGAGTGTGAAAACTGAGTTTCCTTGAGAGCTGCTTGGAAGCCTGATGGTGTGTGAAGTTAGTGAGGCAAATGGAGTTGTTCTCCCACAAGAACCACTCGGCTGATCCTTCTTCAATATGCCCTTCACCAACATGCAGTGTTTCCTTGATTGAATTAGCTCTCACACCAATATTTGCGTCTAGAGCCTTTGCATTGAGGGCTATCTGAAAACGGCTGTGGCGCTGAAGTTGCCTGTGAATGTGGAGTTGGTGGCATGTGAAACCCGCATGTGGAGCATTCGCTTGTGTGGGATGCTCTACCAGGTTCATTCCTAGATAATGCACTCAAAGGGCACTAAGCATAGAGTGTGAAAACTGAGTTTCCTTGAGAGCTGCTTGGAAGCCTGATGGTGTGTGAAGTTAGTGAGCAAATGGAGTTGTTCTCCCACAAGAACCACTCGGCTGATCCTTCTTCAATATGCCCTTCACCAACATGCAGTGTTTCCTTGATTGAATTAGCTCTCACACCAATATTTGCGTCTAGAGCCTTTGCATTGAGGGCTATCTGAAAACGGCTGTGGCGCTGAAGTTGCCTGTGAATGTGGAGTTGGTGGCATGTGAAACCCGCATGTGGAGCATTCGTTTGTGTGGGATGCTCTACCAGGTTCATTCCTAGATAATGCACTCAAAGGGCACTAAGCATAGAGTGTGAAAACTGAGTTTCCTTGAGAGCTGCTTGGAAGCCTGATGGTGTGTGAAGTTAGTGAGCCAAATGGAGTTGTTCTCCCACAAGAACCACTCGGCTGATCCTTCTTCAATATGCCCTTCACCAACATGCAGTGTTTCCTTGATTGAATTAGCTCTCACACCAATATTTGCGTCTAGAGCCTTTGCATTGAGGGCTATCTGAAAACGGCTGTGGCGCTGAAGTTGCCTGTGAATGTGGAGTTGGTGGCATGTGAAACCCGCATGTGGAGCATTCGCTTGTGTGGGATGCTCTACCAGGTTCATTCCTAGATAATGCACTCAAAGGGCACTAAGCATAGAGTGTGAAAACTGAGTTTCCTTGAGAGCTGCTTGGAAGCCTGATGGTGTGTGAAGTTAGTGAGCCAAATGGAGTTGTTCTCCCACAAGAACCACTCGGCTGATCCTTCTTCAATATGCCCTTCACCAACATGCAGTGTTTCCTTGATTGAATTAGCTCTCACACCAATATTTGCGTCTAGAGCCTTTGCATTGAGGGCTATCTGAAAACGGCTGTGGCGCTGAAGTTGCCTGTGAATGTGGAGTTGGTGGCATGTGAAACCCGCATGTGGAGCATTCGCTTGTGTGGGATGCTCTACCAGGTTCATTCCTAGATAATGCACTCAAAGGGCACTAAGCATAGAGTGTGAAAACTGAGTTTCCTTGAGAGCTGCTTGGAAGCCTGATGGTGTGTGAAGTTAGTGAGCAAATGGAGTTGTTCTCCCACAAGAACCACTCGGCTGATCCTTCTTCAATATGCCCTTCACCAACATGCAGTGTTTCCTTGATTGAATTAGCTCTCACACCAATATTTGCGTCTAGAGCCTTTGCATTGAGGGCTATCTGAAAACGGCTGTGGCGCTGAAGTTGCCTGTGAATGTGGAGTTGGTGGCATGTGAAACCCGCATGTGGAGCATTCGTTTGTGTGGGATGCTCTACCAGGTTCATTCCTAGATAATGCACTCAAAGGGCACTAAGCATAGAGTGTGAAAACTGAGTTTCCTTGAGAGCTGCTTGGAAGCCTGATGGTGTGTGAAGTTAGTGAGCCAAATGGAGTTGTTCTCCCACAAGAACCACTCGGCTGATCCTTCTTCAATATGCCCTTCACCAACATGCAGTGTTTCCTTGATTGAATTAGCTCTCACACCAATATTTGCGTCTAGAGCCTTTGCATTGAGGGCTATCTGAAAACGGCTGTGGCGCTGAAGTTGCCTGTGAATGTGGAGTTGGTGGCATGTGAAACCCGCATGTGGAGCATTCGCTTGTGTGGGATGCTCTACCAGGTTCATTCCTAGATAATGCACTCAAAGGGCACTAAGCATAGAGTGTGAAAACTGAGTTTCCTTGAGAGCTGCTTGGAAGCCTGATGGTGTGTGAAGTTAGTGAGCCAAATGGAGTTGTTCTCCCACAAGAACCACTCGGCTGATCCTTCTTCAATATGCCCTTCACCAACATGCAGTGTTTCCTTGATTGAATTAGCTCTCACACCAATATTTGCGTCTAGAGCCTTTGCATTGAGGGCTATCTGAAAACGGCTGTGGCGCTGAAGTTGCCTGTGAATGTGGAGTTGGTGGCATGTGAAACCCGCATGTGGAGCATTCGTTTGTGTGGGATGCTCTACCAGGTTCATTCCTAGATAATGCACTCAAAAGGCACTAAGCATAGAGTGTGAAAACTGAGTTTCCTTGAGAGCTGCTTGGAAGCCTGATGGTGTGTGAAGTGAGTGAGCCAAATGGAGTTGTTCTCCCACAAGAACCACTCGGCTGATCCTTCTTCAATATGCCCTTCACCAACATGCAGTGTTTCCTTGATTGAATTAGCTCTCACACCAATATTTGCGTCTAGAGCCTTTGCATTGAGGGCTATCTGAAAACGGCTGTGGCGCTGAAGTTGCCTGTGAATGTGGAGTTGGTGGCATGTGAAACCCGCATGTGGAGCATTCGTTTGTGTGGGATGCTCTACCAGGTTCATCAATAGATAATGCACTCAAAGGGCACTAAGCATAGAGTGTGAAAACTGAGTTTCCTTGAGAGCTGCTTGGAAGCCTGATGGTGTGTGAAGTTAGTGAGCCAAATGGAGTTGTTCTCCCACAAGAACCACTCGGCTGATCCTTCTTCAATATGCCCTTCACCAACATGCAGTGTTTCCTTGATTGAATTAGCTCTCACACCAATATTTGCGTCTAGAGCCTTTGCATTGAGGGCTATCTGAAAACGGCTGTGGCGCTGAAGTTGCCTGTGAATGTGGAGTTGGTGGCATGTGAAACCCGCATGTGGAGCATTCGTTTGTGTGGGATGCTCTCCATGCTTCATTTCAGTCCTAGGCACTCAAAGGGCACTAAGCATAGAGTGTGAAAACTGAGTTTCCTTGAGATCTGCTTGGAAGCCTGATGGTGTGTGAAGTTAGTGAGCCAAATGGAGTTGTTCTCCCACAAGAACCACTCGGCTGATCCTTCTTCAATATGCCCTTCACCAACATGCAGTGTTTCCTTGATTGAATTAGCTCTCACACCAATATTTGCGTCTAGAGTCTTTGCATTGAGGGCTATCTGAAAACGGCTGTGGCGCTGAAGTTGCCTGTGAATGTGGAGTTGGTGGCATGTGAAACCCGCATGTGGAGCATTCGCTTGTGTGGGATGCTCTACCAGGTTCATTCCTAGATAATGCACTCAAAGGGCACTAAGCATAGAGTGTGAAAACTGAGTTTCCTTGAGAGCTGCTTGGAAGCCTGATGGTGTGTGAAGTTAGTGAGCAAATGGAGTTGTTCTCCCACAAGAACCACTCGGCTGATCCTTCTTCAATATGCCCTTCACCAACATGCAGTGTTTCCTTGATTGAATTAGCTCTCACACCAATATTTGCGTCTAGAGCCTTTGCATTGAGGGCTATCTGAAAACGGCTGTGGCGCTGAAGTTGCCTGTGAATGTGGAGTTGGTGGCATGTGAAACCCGCATGTGGAGCATTCGTTTGTGTGGGATGCTCTACCAGGTTCATTCCTAGATAATGCACTCAAAGGGCACTAAGCATAGAGTGTGAAAACTGAGTTTCCTTGAGAGCTGCTTGGAAGCCTGATGGTGTGTGAAGTTAGTGAGCCAAATGGAGTTGTTCTCCCACAAGAACCACTCGGCTGATCCTTCTTCAATATGCCCTTCACCAACATGCAGTGTTTCCTTGATTGAATTAGCTCTCACACCAATATTTGCGTCTAGAGCCTTTGCATTGAGGGCTATCTGAAAACGGCTGTGGCGCTGAAGTTGCCTGTGAATGTGGAGTTGGTGGCATGTGAAACCCGCATGTGGAGCATTCGCTTGTGTGGGATGCTCTACCAGGTTCATTCCTAGATAATGCACTCAAAGGGCACTAAGCATAGAGTGTGAAAACTGAGTTTCCTTGAGAGCTGCTTGGAAGCCTGATGGTGTGTGAAGTTAGTGAGCCAAATGGAGTTGTTCTCCCACAAGAACCACTCGGCTGATCCTTCTTCAATATGCCCTTCACCAACATGCAGTGTTTCCTTGATTGAATTAGCTCTCACACCAATATTTGCGTCTAGAGCCTTTGCATTGAGGGCTATCTGAAAACGGCTGTGGCGCTGAAGTTGCCTGTGAATGTGGAGTTGGTGGCATGTGAAACCCGCATGTGGAGCATTCGCTTGTGTGGGATGCTCTACCAGGTTCATTCCTAGATAATGCACTCAAAGGGCACTAAGCATAGAGTGTGAAAACTGAGTTTCCTTGAGAGCTGCTTGGAAGCCTGATGGTGTGTGAAGTTAGTGAGCAAATGGAGTTGTTCTCCCACAAGAACCACTCGGCTGATCCTTCTTCAATATGCCCTTCACCAACATGCAGTGTTTCCTTGATTGAATTAGCTCTCACACCAATATTTGCGTCTAGAGCCTTTGCATTGAGGGCTATCTGAAAACGGCTGTGGCGCTGAAGTTGCCTGTGAATGTGGAGTTGGTGGCATGTGAAACCCGCATGTGGAGCATTCGTTTGTGTGGGATGCTCTACCAGGTTCATTCCTAGATAATGCACTCAAAGGGCACTAAGCATAGAGTGTGAAAACTGAGTTTCCTTGAGAGCTGCTTGGAAGCCTGATGGTGTGTGAAGTTAGTGAGCCAAATGGAGTTGTTCTCCCACAAGAACCACTCGGCTGATCCTTCTTCAATATGCCCTTCACCAACATGCAGTGTTTCCTTGATTGAATTAGCTCTCACACCAATATTTGCGTCTAGAGCCTTTGCATTGAGGGCTATCTGAAAACGGCTGTGGCGCTGAAGTTGCCTGTGAATGTGGAGTTGGTGGCATGTGAAACCCGCATGTGGAGCATTCGCTTGTGTGGGATGCTCTACCAGGTTCATTCCTAGATAATGCACTCAAAGGGCACTAAGCATAGAGTGTGAAAACTGAGTTTCCTTGAGAGCTGCTTGGAAGCCTGATGGTGTGTGAAGTTAGTGAGCCAAATGGAGTTGTTCTCCCACAAGAACCACTCGGCTGATCCTTCTTCAATATGCCCTTCACCAACATGCAGTGTTTCCTTGATTGAATTAGCTCTCACACCAATATTTGCGTCTAGAGCCTTTGCATTGAGGGCTATCTGAAAACGGCTGTGGCGCTGAAGTTGCCTGTGAATGTGGAGTTGGTGGCATGTGAAACCCGCATGTGGAGCATTCGTTTGTGTGGGATGCTCTACCAGGTTCATTCCTAGATAATGCACTCAAAGGGCACTAAGCATAGAGTGTGAAAACTGAGTTTCCTTGAGAGCTGCTTGGAAGCCTGATGGTGTGTGAAGTGAGTGAGCCAAATGGAGTTGTTCTCCCACAAGAACCACTCGGCTGATCCTTCTTCAATATGCCCTTCACCAACATGCAGTGTTTCCTTGATTGAATTAGCTCTCACACCAATATTTGCGTCTAGAGCCTTTGCATTGAGGGCTATCTGAAAACGGCTGTGGCGCTGAAGTTGCCTGTGAATGTGGAGTTGGTGGCATGTGAAACCCGCATGTGGAGCATTCGTTTGTGTGGGATGCTCTACCAGGTTCATCAATAGATAATGCACTCAAAGGGCACTAAGCATAGAGTGTGAAAACTGAGTTTCCTTGAGAGCTGCTTGGAAGCCTGATGGTGTGTGAAGTGAGTGAGCCAAATGGAGTTGTTCTCCCACAAGAACCACTCGGCTGATCCTTCTTCAATATGCCCTTCACCAACATGCAGTGTTTCCTTGATTGAATTAGCTCTCACACCAATATTTGCGTCTAGAGCCTTTGCATTGAGGGCTATCTGAAAACGGCTGTGGCGCTGAAGTTGCCTGTGAATGTGGAGTTGGTGGCATGTGAAACCCGCATGTGGAGCATTCGTTTGTGTGGGATGCTCTACCAGGTTCATTCCTAGATAATGCACTCAAAGGGCACTAAGCATAGAGTGTGAAAACTGAGTTTCCTTGAGAGCTGCTTGGAAGCCTGATGGTGTGTGAAGTTAGTGAGCCAAATGGAGTTGTTCTCCCACAAGAACCACTCGGCTGATCCTTCTTCAATATGCCCTTCACCAACATGCAGTGTTTCCTTGATTGAATTAGCTCTCACACCAATATTTGCGTCTAGAGCCTTTGCATTGAGGGCTATCTGAAAACGGCTGTGGCGCTGAAGTTGCCTGTGAATGTGGAGTTGGTGGCATGTGAAACCCGCATGTGGAGCATTCGCTTGTGTGGGATGCTCTACCAGGTTCATTCCTAGATAATGCACTCAAAGGGCACTAAGCATAGAGTGTGAAAACTGAGTTTCCTTGAGAGCTGCTTGGAAGCCTGATGGTGTGTGAAGTTAGTGAGCCAAATGGAGTTGTTCTCCCACAAGAACCACTCGGCTGATCCTTCTTCAATATGCCCTTCACCAACATGCAGTGTTTCCTTGATTGAATTAGCTCTCACACCAATATTTGCGTCTAGAGCCTTTGCATTGAGGGCTATCTGAAAACGGCTGTGGCGCTGAAGTTGCCTGTGAATGTGGAGTTGGTGGCATGTGAAACCCGCATGTGGAGCATTCGTTTGTGTTGGATGCTCTACCAGGTTCATTCCTAGATAATGCACTCAAAGGGCACTAAGCATAGAGTGTGAAAACTGAGTTTCCTTGAGAGCTGCTTGGAAGCCTGATGGTGTGTGAAGTTAGTGAGCCAAATGGAGTTGTTCTCCCACAAGAACCACTCGGCTGATCCTTCTTCAATATGCCCTTCACCAACATGCAGTGTTTCCTTGATTGAATTAGCTCTCACACCAATATTTGCGTCTAGAGCCTTTGCATTGAGGGCTATCTGAAAACGGCTGTGGCGCTGAAGTTGCCTGTGAATGTGGAGTTGGTGGCATGTGAAACCCGCATGTGGAGCATTCGCTTGTGTGGGATGCTCTACCAGGTTCATTCCTAGATAATGCACTCAAAGGGCACTAAGCATAGAGTGTGAAAACTGAGTTTCACGCACTCTGATATGTGCTTGGAAGCCTGATGGTGTGTGAAGTTAGTGAGCCAAATGGAGTTGTTCTCCCACAAGAACCACTCGGCTGATCCCTCTTCAATATGCCCTTCACCAACATGCAGTGTTTCCTTGATTGAATTAGCTCTCACACCAATATTTGCGTCTAGAGCCTTTGCATTGAGGGCTATCTGAAAACGGCTGTGGCGCTGAAGTTGCCTGTGAATGTGGAGTTGGTGGCATGTGAAACCCGCATGTGGAGCATTCGTTTGTGTGGGATGCTCTACCAGGTTCATTCCTAGATAATGCACTCAAAGGGCACTAAGCATAGAGTGTGAAAACTGAGTTTCCA
>NW_026701529.1:0-54594 GCF_030435755.1 Ochotona princeps | reverse complement strand
TTCCTTGAGAGCTGCTTGGAAGCCTGATGGTGTGTGAAGTTAGTGAGCCAAATGGAGTTGTTCTCCCACAAGAACCACTCGGCTGATCCTTCTTCAATATGCCCTTCACCAACATGCAGTGTTTCCTTGATTGAATTAGCTCTCACACCAATATTTGCGTCTAGAGCCTTTGCATTGAGGGCTATCTGAAAACAGCTGTGGCGCTGAAGTTGCCTGTGAATGTGGGGTTGGTGGCATGTGAAACCCGCATGTGGAGCATTCGTTTGTGTGGGATGCTCTACCAGGTTCATTCCTAGATAATGCACTCAAAGGGCACTAAGCATAGAGTGTGAAAACTGAGTTTCCTTGAGAGCTGCTTGGAAGCCTGATGGTGTGTGAAGTTAGTGAGCCAAATGGAGTTGTTCTCCCACAAGAACCACTCGGCTGATCCTTCTTCAATATGCCCTTCACCAACATGCAGTGTTTCCTTGATTGAATTAGCTCTCACACCAATATTTGCGTCTAGAGCCTTTGCATTGAGGGCTATCTGAAAACGGCTGTGGCGCTGAAGTTGCCTGTGAATGTGGAGTTGGTGGCATGTGAAACCCGCATGTGAAGCATTCGTTTGTGTGGGATGCTCTACCAGGTTCATTCCTAGATAATGCACTCAAAGGGCACTAAACATAGAGTGTGAAAACTGAGTTTCCTTGAGAGCTGCTTGGAAGCCTGATGGTGTGTGAAGTTAGTGAGCCAAATGGAGTTGTTTTCCCACAAGAACCACTCGGCTGATCCTTCTTCAATATGCCCTTCACCAACATGCAGTGTTTCCTTGATTGAATTAGCTCTCACACCAATATTTGCGTCTAGAGCCTTTGCATTGAGGGCTATCTGAAAACGGCTGTGGCGCTGAAGTTGCCTGTCAATGTGCAGTTGGTGGCATGTGAAACCGCATGTGGAGCATTCGTTTGTGTGGGATGCTGACCAAGTTTCATTTCAGTCCTAGGCACACAAAGGGCACTAAGCATAGAGTGTGAAAACTGAGTTTCCTTGAGAGCTGCTTGGAAGCCTGATGGTGTGTGAAGTTAGTGAGCCAAATGGAGTTGTTCTCCCACAAGAACCACTCGGCTGATCCTTCTTCAATATGCCCTTCACCAACATGCAGTGTTTCCTTGATTGATTAGCTCTCACACCAATATTTGCGTCTAGAGCCTTTGCTTTGAGGGCTATCTGAAACGGCTGTGGCGCTGAAGTTGCCTGTGAATGTGGAGTTGGTGGCATGTGAAACCCGCATGTGGAGCATTCGTTTGTGTGGGATGCTCTACCAGGTTCATTTCAGTCCTAGCCATACAAAGGGCACTAAGCATAGAGTGTGAAAACTGAGTTTCCTTGAGAGCTGCTTGGAAGACTGATGGTGTGTGAAGTTAGTGAGCCAAATGGAGTTGTTCTCCCACAAGAACCACTCGGCTGATCCTTCTTCAATATGCCCTTCACCAACATGCAGTGTTTCCTTGATTGAATTAGCTCTCACACCAATATTTGCGTCTAGAGCCTTTGCATTGAGGGCTATCTGAAAACGGCTGTGGCGCTGAAGTTGCCTGTGAATGTGGGATTGGTGGCATGTGAAACCCGCATGTGGAGCATTCGTTTGTGTGCTGACCAAGCTCTACCAGGTCATTCCTAGATAATGCACTCAAAGGGCACTAAACATAGAGCGTGAAACCTGAGTTTCCTTGAGAGCTGCTTGGAAGCCTGATGGTGTGTGAAGTTAGTGAGCCAAATGGAGTTGTTCTCCACAAGAACCACTCGGCTGATCCTTCTTCAATATGCCCTTCACCAACACGCAGTGTTTCCTTGGTTGAATTAGCTCTCACACCAATATTTGCTTCTAGAGCCTTTGCATTGAGGGCTATCTGAAAATGGCTGTGGCGCTGAAGTTGCCTGTGAATGTGGAGTTGGTGGCATGTGAAACCCGCATGTGGAGCATTCGTTTGTGTGGGATGCTCTACCAGGTTCATATCAGTCCTAGCCATACAAAGGGCAATAAGCATAGAGTGTGAAAACTGAGTTTCCTTGAGAGCTGCTTGGAAGCCTGATGGTGTGTGAAGTTAGTGAGCCAAATGGAGTTGTTCTCCACAAGAACCACTCGGCTGATCCTTCTTCAATATGCCCTTCACCAACATGCAGTGTTTCCTTGATTGAATTAGCTCTCACACCAATATTTGCGTCTAGAGCCTTTGCATTGAGGGCTATCTGAAAACGGCTGTGGCGCTGAAGTTGCCTGTGAATGTGGAGTTGGTGGCATGTGAAACCCGCATGTGGAGCATTCGTTTGTGTGGGATGCTCTACCAGGTTCATTCCTAGATAATGCACTCAAAGGGCACTAAGCATACAGTGTGAAAACTGAGTTTTCTTGAGAGCTGCTTGGAAGCCTGATGGTGTGTGAAGTTAGTGAGCCAAATGGAGTTGTTCTCCCACAAGAACCACTCGGCTGATCCTTCTTCAATATGCCCTTCACTAACATGCAGTGTTTCCTTGATTGAATTAGCTCTCACACCAATATTTGCATCTAGAGCCTTTGCATTGAGGGCTATCTGAAAACGGCTGTGGCGCTGAAGTTGCCTGTGAATGTGGAGTTGGTGGCATGTGAAACCCGCATGTGGAGCATTCGTTTGTGTGGGATGCTCTACCAGGTTCATTAATAGATAATGCACTCAAAGGGCACTAAGCATAGAGTGTGAAAACTGAGTTTCCTTGAGAGCTGCTTGGAAGCCTGATGGTGTGTGAAGTTAGTGAGCCAAATGGAGTTGTTCTCCCACAAGAACCACTCGGCTGATCCTTCTTCAATATGCCCTTCACCAACATGCAGTGTTTCCTTGATTGAATTAGCTCTCACACCAATATTTGCGTCTAGAGCCTTTGCTTTGAGGGCTATCTGAAAACAGCTGTGGCGCTGAAGTTGCCTGTGAATGTGGAGTTGGTGGCATGTGAAACCCGCATGTGGAGCATTTCGTTTGTGTGGCTGACCAAGCTCTACCAGGTTCATTCCTAGATAATGCACTCAAAGGGCACTAAACATAGAGCGTGAAACCTGAGTTTCCTTGAGAGCTGCTTGGAAGCCTGATGGTGTGTGAAGTTAGTGAGCCAAATGGAGTTGTTCTCCCACAAGAACCACTCGGCTGATCCTTCTTCAATATGCCCTTCACCAACATGCAGTGTTTCCTTGATTGAATTAGCTCTCACACCAATATTTGCGTCTAGAGCCTTTGCATTGAGGGCTATCTGAAAATGGCTGTGGCGCTGAAGTTGCCTGTGAATGTGGAGTTGGTGGCATGTGAAACCCGCATGTGGAGCATTCGTTTGTGTGGGATGCTCTACCAGGTTCATTTCAGTCCTAGCCATACAAAGGGCACTAAGCATAGAGTGTGAAAACTGAGTTTCCTTGAGAGCTGCTTGGAAGCCTGATGGTGTGTGAAGTTAGTGAGCCAAATGGAGTTGTTCTCCCACAAGAACCACTCGGCTGATCCTTCTTCAATATGCCCTTCACCAACATGCAGTGCTTCCTTGATTGAATTAGCTCTCACACCAATATTTGCGTCTAGAGCCTTTGCTTTGAGGGCTATCTGAAAACGGCTGTGGCGCTGAAGTTGCCTGTGAATGTGGAGTTGGTGGCATGTGAAACCCGCATGTGGAGCATTCGTTTGTGTGGGATGCTCTACCAGGTTCATTTGAGTCCTAGCCATACAAAGGGCACTAAGCATAGAGTGTGAAAACTGAGTTTCCTTGAGAGCTGCTTGGAAGCCTGATGGTGTGTGAAGTTAGTGAGCCAAATGGAGTTGTTCTCCCAAAAGAACCACTCGGCTGATCCTTCTTCAATATGCCCTTCACCAACATGCAGTGTTTCCTTGATTGAATTAGCTCTCACACCAATATTTGCGTCTAGAGCCTTTGCATTGAGGGCTATCTGAAAACGGCTGTGGCGCTGAAGTTGCCTGTGAATGTGGAGTTGGTGGCATGTGAAACCCGCATGTGGAGCATTCGTTTATGTGGGATGCTCACCAAGCTTCTTTTCAGTCCTAGGCACTCAAAGGGCACTAAGCATAGAGTGTGAAAACTGAGTTTCCTTGAGAGCTGCTTGGAAGCCTGATGGTGTGTGAAGTTAGTGAGCCAAATGGAGTTGTTCTCCCACAAGAACCACTCGGCTGATCCTTCTTCAATATGCCCTTCACCAACATGCAGTGTTTCCTTGATTGAATTAGCTCTCACACCAATATTTGCGTCTAGAGCCTTTGCATTGAGGGCTATCTGAAAACGGCTGTGGCGCTGAAGTTGCCTGTGAATGTGGAGTTGGTGGCATGTGAAACCCGCATGTGGAGCATTCGTTTGTGTGGCTGACCAAGCTCTACCAGGTTCATTCCTAGATAATGCACTCAAAGGGCACTAAACATAGAGCGTGAAACCTGAGTTTCCTTGAGAGCTGCTTGGAAGCCTGATGGTGTGTGAAGTTAGTGAGCCAAATGGAGTTGTTCTCCCACAAGAACCACTCGGCTGATCTTCTTCAATATGCCCTTCACAAACACGCAGTGTTTCCTTGATTGAATTAGCTCTCACACCAATATTTGCGTCTAGAGCCTTTGCATTGAGGGCTATCTGAAAATGGCTGTGGCGCTGAAGTTGCCTGTGAATGTGGAGTTGGTGGCATGTGAAACCCGCATGTGGAGCATTCGTTTGTGTGGGATGCTCTACCAGGTTCATTAATAGATAATGCACTCAAAGGGCACTAAGCATAGAGTGTGAAAACTGAGTTTCCTTGAGAGCTGCTTGGAAGCCTGATGGTGTGTGAAGTTAGTGAGCCAAATGGAGTTGTTCTCCCACAAGAACCACTCGGCTGATCCTTCTTCAATATGCCCTTCACCAACATGCAGTGTTTCCTTGATTGAATTAGCTCTCACACCAATATTTGCGTCTAGAGCCTTTGCTTTGAGGGCTATCTGAAAACGGCTGTGGCGCTGAAGTTGCCTGTGAATGTGGAGTTGGGTGGCATGTGAAACCCGCATGTGGAGCATTCGTTTGTGTGGCTGACCAAGCTCTACCAGGTTCATTCCTAGATAATGCACTCAAAGGGCACTAAACATAGAGCGTGAAACCTGAGTTTCCTTGAGAGCTGCTTGGAAGCCTGATGGTGTGTGAAGTTAGTGAGCCAAATGGAGTTGTTCTCCCACAAGAACCACTCGGCTGATCCTTCTTCAATATGCCCTTCACCAACATGCAGTGTTTCCTTGATGAATTAGCTCTCACACCAATATTTGCGTCTAGAGCCTTTGCATTGAGGGCTATCTGAAAATGGCTGTGGCGCTGAAGTTGCCTGTGAATGTGGAGTTGGTGGCATGTGAAACCCGCATGTGGAGCATTCGTTTGTGTGGGATGCTCTACCAGGTTCATTTCAGTCCTAGCCATACAAAGGGCACTAAGCATAGAGTGTGAAAACTGAGTTTCCTTGAGAGCTGCTTGGAAGCCTGATGGTGTGTGAAGTTAGTGAGCCAAATGGAGTTGTTCTCCCACAAGAACCACTCGGCTGATCCTTCTTCAATATGCCTTCACCAACATGCAGTGCTTCCTTGATTGAATTAGCTCTCACACCAATATTTGCGTCTAGAGCCTTTGCTTTGAGGGCTATCTGAAAACGGCTGTGGCGCTGAAGTTGCCTGTGAATGTGGAGTTTGGTGGCATGTGAAACCCGCATGTGGAGCATTCGTTTGTGTGGGATGCTCTACCAGGTTCATTTCAGTCCTAGCCATACAAAGGGCACTAAGCATAGAGTGTGAAAACTGAGTTTCCTTGAGAGCTGCTTGGAAGCCTGATGGTGTGTGAAGTTAGTGAGCCAAATGGAGTTGTTCTCCCAAAAGAACCACTCGGCTGATCCTTCTTCAATATGCCCTTCACCAACATGCAGTGTTTCCTTGATTGAATTAGCTCTCACACCAATATTTGCGTCTAGAGCTTTGCATTGAGGGCGATCTGAAAATGGCTGTGCGCTGAAGTTGCCTGTGAATGTGGAGTTGGTGGCATGTGAAACCCGCATGTGGAGCATTCGTTTATCTGGGATGCTCACCAAGCTTCTTTTCAGTCCTAGGCACTCAAAGGGCACTAAGCATAGAGTGTGAATACTGAGTTTCCTTGAGAGCTGCTTGGAAGCCTGATGGTGTGTGAAGTTAGTGAGCCAAATGGAGTTGTTCTCCCACAAGAACCACTCGGCTGATCCTTCTTCAATATGCCCTTCACCAACATGCAGTGTTTCCTTGATTGAATTAGCTCTCACACCAATATTTGCGTCTAGAGCCTTTGCATTGAGGGCTATCTGAAAACGGCTGTGGCGCTGAAGTTGCCTGTGAATGTGGAGTTGGTGGCATGTGAAACCCGCATGTGGAGCATTCGTTTGTGTGGCTGACCAAGCTCTACCAGGTTCATTCTTAGATAATGCACTCAAAGGGCACTAAACATAGAGCGTGAAACCTGAGTTTCCTTGAGAGCTGCTTGGAAGCCTGATGGTGTGTGAAGTTAGTGAGCCAAATGGAGTTGTTCTCCCACAAGAACCACTCGGCTGATCCTTCTTCAATATGCCCTTCACAAACACGCAGTGTTTCCTTGATTGAATTAGCTCTCACACCAATATTGCGTCTAGAGCCTTTGCATTGAGGGCTATCTGAAATGGCTGTGGCGCTGAAGTTGCCTGTGAATGTGGAGTTGGTGGCATGTGAAACCCGCATGTGGAGCATTCGTTTGTGTGGGATGCTCTACCAGGTTCATTTCAGTCCTAGCCATACTAAGGGCACTAAGCATAGAGTGTGAAAACTGAGTTTCCTTGAGAGCTGCTTGGAAGCCTGATGGTGTGTGAAGTTAGTGAGCCAAATGGAGTTGTTCTCCCACAAGAACCACTCGGCTGATCCTTCTTCAATATGCCCTTCACCAACATGCAGTGTTTCCTTGATTGAATTAGCTCTCACACCATATTTGCGTCTAGAGCCTTTGCATTGAGGGCTATCTGAAAACGGCTGTGGCGCTGAAGTTGCCTGTGAATGTGGTGGAGTTGGTGGCATGTGAAACCCGCATGTGGAGCATTCGTTTGTGTGGCTGACCAAGCTCTACCAGGTTCATTCCTAGATAATGCACTCAAAGGGCACTAAACATAGAGCGTGAAACCTGAGTTTCCTTGAGAGCTGCTTGGAAGCCTGATGGTGTGTGAAGTTAGTGAGCCAAATGGAGTTGTTCTCCCACAAGAACCACTCGGCTGATCCTTCTTCAATATGCCCTTCACCAACATGCAGTGTTTCCTTGATTGAATTAGCTCTCACACCAATATTTGCGTCTAGAGCCTTTGCATTGAGGGCTATCTGAAAACGGCTGTGGCGCTGAAGCCTGTGAATGTGGAGTTGGTGGCATGTGAAACCCGCATGTGGAGCATTCGTTTATGTGGGATGCTCACCAAGCTTCTTTTCAGTCCTAGGCACTCAAAGGGCACTAAGCATAGAGTGTGAAAACTGAGTTTCCTTGAGAGCTGCTTGGAAGCCTGATGGTGTGTGCAGTTAGTGAGCCAAATGGAGTTGTTCTCCCACAAGAACCACTCGGCTGATCCTTCTTCAATATGCCCTTCACCAACATGCAGTGTTTCCTTGATTGAATTAGC
Organism: Ochotona princeps; assembly: GCF_030435755.1. NCBI lineage: Eukaryota > Metazoa > Chordata > Mammalia > Lagomorpha > Ochotonidae > Ochotona > Ochotona princeps. The sequence goes on along the minus strand of NW_026701529.1, from coordinate 46,934 downwards.
TCTCACACCAATATTTGCGTCTAGAGCCTTTGCATTGAGGGCTATCTGAAAACGGCTGTGGCGCTGAAGTTGCCTGTGAATGTGGAGTTGGTGGCATGTGAAACCCGCATGTGGAGCATTCGTTTGTGTGGCTGACCAAGCTCTACCAGGTTCATTCCTAGATAATGCACTCAAAGGGCACTAAACATAGAGCGTGAAACCTGAGTTTCCTTGAGAGCTGCTTGGAAGCCTGATGGTGTGTGAAGTTAGTGAGCCAAATGGAGTTGTTCTCCCACAAGAACCACTCGGCTGATCCTTCTTCAATATGCCCTTCACAAACACGCAGTGTTTCCTTGATTGAATTAGCTCTCACACCAATATTTGCGTCTAGAGCCTTTGCATTGAGGGCTATCTGAAAATGGCTGTGGCGCTGAAGTTGCCTGTGAATGTGGAGTTGGTGGCATGTGAAACCCGCATGTGGAGCATTCGTTTGTGTGGGATGCTCTACCAGGTTCATTTCAGTCCTAGCCATACTAAGGGCACTAAGCATAGAGTGTGAAAACTGAGTTTCCTTGAGAGCTGCTTGGAAGCCTGATGGTGTGTGAAGTTAGTGAGCCAAATGGAGTTGTTCTCCCACAAGAACCACTCGGCTGATCCTTCTTCAATATGCCCTTCACCAACATGCAGTGTTTCCTTGATTGAATTAGCTCTCACACCAATATTTGCGTCTAGAGCCTTTGCATTGAGGGCTATCTGAAAACGGCTGTGGCGCTGAAGTTGCCTGTGAATGTGGAGTTGGTGGCATGTGAAACCCGCATGTGGAGCATTCGTTTGTGTGGCTGACCAAGCTCTACCAGGTTCATTCCTAGATAATGCACTCAAAGGGCACTAAACATAGAGCGTGAAACCTGAGTTTCCTTGAGAGCTGCTTGGAAGCCTGATGGTGTGTGACGTTAGTGAGCCAAATGGAGTTGTTCTCCCACAAGAACCACTCGGCTGATCCTTCTTCAATATGCCCTTCACCAACATGCAGTGTTTCCTTGATTGAATTAGCTCTCACACCAATATTTGCGTCTAGAGCCTTTGCATTGAGGGCTATCTGAAAACGGCTGTGGCGCTGAAGTTGCCTGTGAATGTGGAGTTGGTGGCATGTGAAACCCGCATGTGGAGCATTCGTTTATGTGGGATGCTCACCAAGCTTCTTTTCAGTCCTAGGCACTCAAAGGGCACTAAGCATAGAGTGTGAAAACTGAGTTTCCTTGAGAGCTGCTTGGAAGCCTGATGGTGTGTGAAGTTAGTGAGCCAAATGGAGTTGTTCTCCCACAAGAACCACTTGGCTGATCCTTCTTCAATATGCCCTTCACCAACATGCAGTGTTTCCTTGATTGAATTAGCTCTCACACCAATATTTGCGTCTAGAGCCTTTGCATTTGGGGCTATCTGAAAACGGCTGTGGCGCTGAAGTTGCCTGTGAATGTGGAGTTGGTGGCATGTGAAACCCGCATGTGGAGCATTCGTTTGTGTGGCTGACCAAGCTCTACCAGGTTCATTCCTAGATAATGCAATCAAAGGGCACTAAGCATAGAGCGTGAAACCTGAGTTTCCTTGAGAGCTGCTTGGAAGCCTGATGGTGTGTGAAGTTAGTGAGCCAAATGGAGTTGTTCTCCCACAAGAACCACTCGGCTGATCCTTCTTCAATATGCCCTTCACCAACATGCAGTGTTTCCTTGATTGAATTAGCTCTCACACCAATATTTGCGTCTAGAGCCTTTGCATTGAGGGCTATCTGAAAACGGCTGTGGCGCTGAAGTTGCCTGTGAATGTGGAGTTGGTGGCATGTGAAACCCGCATGTGGAGCATTCGTTTATGTGGGATGCTCACCAAGCTTCTTTTCAGTCCTAGGCACTCAAAGGGCACTAAGCATAGAGTGTGAAAACTGAGTTTCCTTGAGAGCTGCTTGGAAGCCTGATGGTGTGTGAAGTTAGTGAGCCAAATGGAGTTGTTCTCCCACAAGAACCACTCGGCTGATCCTTCTTCAATATGCCCTTCACCAACATGCAGTGTTTCCTTGATTGAATTAGCTCTCACACCAATATTTGCGTCTAGAGCCTTTGCATTTGGGGCTATCTGAAAACGGCTGTGGCGCTGAAGTTGCCTGTGAATGTGGAGTTGGTGGCATGTGAAACCCGCATGTGGAGCATTCGTTTGTGTGGCTGACCAAGCTCTACCAGGTTCATTCCTAGATAATGCAATCAAAGGGCACTAAGCATAGAGCGTGAAACCTGAGTTTCCTTGAGAGCTGCTTGGAAGCCTGATGGTGTGTGAAGTTAGTGAGCCAAATGGAGTTGTTCTCCCACAAGAACCACTCGGCTGATCCTTCTTCAATATGCCCTTCACCAACATGCAGTGTTTCCTTGATTGAATTAGCTCTCACACCAATATTTGCGTCTAGAGCCTTTGCATTGAGGGCTATCTGAAAACGGCTGTGGCGCTGAAGTTGCCTGTGAATGTGGAGTTGGTGGCATGTGAAACCCGCATGTGGAGCATTCGTTTATGTGGGATGCTCACCAAGCTTCTTTTCAGTCCTAGGCACTCAAAGGGCACTAAGCATAGAGTTTGAAAACTGAGTTTCCTTGAGAGCTGCTTGGAAGCCTGATGGTGTGTGAAGTTAGTGAGCCAAATGGAGTTGTTCTCCCACAAGAACCACTCGGCTGATCCTTCTTCAATATGCCCTTCACCAACATGCAGTGTTTCCTTGATTGAATTAGCTCTCACACCAATATTTGAGGCTAGAGCCTTTGCATTGAGGGCTATCTGAAAACGGCTGTGGCGCTGAAGTTGCCTGTGAATGTGGAGTTGGTGGCATGTGAAACCCGCATGTGGAGCATTCGTTTGTGTGGCTGACCAAGCTCTACCAGGTTCATTCCTAGATAATGCACTCAAAGGGCACTAAACATAGAGCGTGAAACCTGAGTTTCCTTGAGAGCTGCTTGGAAGCCTGATGGTGTGTGAAGTTAGTGAGCCAAATGGAGTTGTTCTCCCACAAGAACCACTCGGCTGATCCTTCTTCAATATGCCCTTCACAAACACGCAGTGTTTCCTTGATTGAATTAGCTCTCACACCAATATTTGCGTCTAGAGCCTTTGCATTGAGGGCTATCTGAAAATGGCTGTGGCGCTGAAGTTGCCTGTGAATGTGGAGTTGGTGGCATGTGAAACCCGCATGTGGAGCATTCGTTTGTGTGGGATGCTCTACCAGGTTCATTTCAGTCCTAGCCATACTAAGGGCACTAAGCATAGAGTGTGAAAAACTGAGTTTCCTTGAGAGCTGCTTGGAAGCCTGATGGTGTGTGAAGTTAGTGAGCCAAATGGAGTTGTTCTCCCACAAGAACCACTCGGCTGATCCTTCTTCAATATGCCCTTCACCAACATGCAGTGTTTCCTTGATTGAATTAGCTCTCACACCAATATTTGCGTCTAGAGCCTTTGCATTGAGGGCTATCTGAAAACGGCTGTGGCGCTGAAGTTGCCTGTGAATGTGGAGTTGGTGGCATGTGAAACCCGCATGTGGAGCATTCGTTTGTGTGGCTGACCAAGCTCTACCAGGTTCATTCCTAGATAATGCACTCAACGGGCACTAAACATAGAGCGTGAAACCTGAGTTTCCTTGAGAGCTGCTTGGAAGCCTGATGGTGTGTGAAGTTAGTGAGCCAAATGGAGTTTTTCTCCCACAAGAACCACTCGGCTGATCCTTCTTCAATATGCCCTTCACCAACATGCAGTGTTTCCTTGATTGAATTAGCTCTCACACCAATATTTGCGTCTAGAGCCTTGCTTTGAGGGCTATCTGAAAATGGCTGTGGCGCTGAAGTTGCCTGTGAATGTGGAGCTGGTGGCATGTGAAACCCGCATGTGGAGCATTCGTTTGTGTGGGATGCTCTACCAGGTTCATTTCAGTCCTAGCCATATAAAGGGCACTAAGCATAGAGTGTGAAAACTGAGTTTCCTTGAGAGCTGCTTGGAAGCCTGATGGTGTGTGAAGTTAGTGAGCCAAATGGAGTTGTTCTCCCACAAGAACCACTCGGCTGATCCTTCTTCAATATGCCCTTCACCAACATGCAGTGTTTCCTTGATTGAATTAGCTCTCACACCAATATTTGCGTCTAGAGCCTTTGCATTGAGGGCTATCTGAAAACGGCTGTGGCGCTGAAGTTGCCTGTGAATGTGGAGTTGGTGGCATGTGAAACCCGCATGTGGAGCATTCGTTTATGTGGGATGCTCACCAAGCTTCTTTTCAGTCCTAGGCACTCAAAGGGCACTAAGCATAGAGTGTGAAAACTGAGTTTCCTTGAGAGCTGCTTGGAAGCCTGATGGTGTGTGAAGTTAGTGAGCCAAATGGAGTTGTTCTCCCACAAGAACCACTCGGCTGATCCTTCTTCAATATGCCCTTCACCAACATGCAGTGTTTCCTTGATTGAATTAGCTCTCACACCAATATTTGCGTCTAGAGCCTTTGCATTGAGGGCTATCTGAAAACTGCTGTGGCGCTGAAGTTGCCTGTGAATGTGGAGTTGGTGGCATGTGAAACCCGCATGTGGAGCATTCGTTTGTGTGGCTGACCAAGCTCTACCAGGTACATTCCTAGATAATGCACTCAAAGGGCACTAAGCATAGAGCGTGAAACCTGAGTTTCCTTGAGAGCTGCTTGGAAGCCTGATGGTGTGTGAAGTTAGTGAGCCAAATGGAGTTGTTCTCCCACAAGAACCACTCGGCTGATCCTTCTTCAATATGCCCTTCACCAACATGCAGTGTTTCCTTGATTGAATTAGCTCTCACACCAATATTTGCGTCTAGAGCCTTTGCATTGAGGGCTATCTGAAAATGGCTGTGGCGCTGAAGTTGCCTGTGAATGTGGAGTTGGTGGCATGTGAAACCCGCATGTGGAGCATTCGTTTGTGTGGGATGCTCTACCAGGTTCATTTCAGTCCTAGCCATACTAAGGGCACTAAGCATAGAGTGTGAAAACTGAGTTTCCTTGAGAGCTGCTTGGAAGCCTGATGGTGTGTGAAGTTAGTGAGCCAAATGGAGTTGTTCTCCCACAAGAACCACTCGGCTGATCCTTCTTCAATATGCCCTTCACCAACATGCAGTGTTTTCTTGATTGAATTAGCTCTCACACCAATATTTGCGTCTAGAGCCTTTGCATTGAGGGCTATCTGAAAACGGCTGTGGCGCTGAAGTTGCCTGTGAATGTGGAGTTGGTGGCATGTGAAACCCGCATGTGGAGCATTCGTTTGTGTGGCTGACCAAGCTCTACCAGGTTCATTCCTAGATAATGCACTCAAAGGGCACTAAACATAGAGCGTGAAACCTGAGTTTCCTTGAGAGCTGCTTGGAAGCCTGATGGTGTGTGAAGTTAGTGAGCCAAATGGAGTTGTTCTCCCACAAGAACCACTCGGCTGATCCTTCTTCAATATGCCCTTCACCAACATGCAGTGTTTCCTTGATTGAATTAGCTCTCACACCAATATTTGCGTCTAGAGCCTTTGCATTGAGGGCTATCTGAAAACGGCTGTGGCGCTGAAGTTGCCTGTGAATGTGGAGTTGGTGGCATGTGAAACCCGCATGTGGAGCATTCGTTTGTGTGGCTGACCAAGCTCTACCAGGTTCATTCCTAGATAATGCACTCAAAGGGCACTAAACATAGAGCGTGAAACCTGAGTTTCCTTGAGAGCTGCTTGGAAGCCTGATGGTGTGTGAAGTTAGTGAGCCAAATGGAGTTGTTCTCCCACAAGAACCACTCGGCTGATCCTTCTTCGATATGCCCTTCACCAACATGCAGTGTTTCCTTGATTGAATTAGCTCTCACACCAATATTTGCGTCTAGAGCCTTTGCATTGAGGGCTATCTGAAAATGGCTGTGGCGCTGAAGTTGCCTGTGAATGTGGAGTTGGTGGCATGTGAAACCCGCATGTGGAGCATTCGTTTGTGTGGGATGCTCTACCAGGTTCATTTCAGTCCTAGCCATACTAAGGGCACTAAGCATAGAGTGTGAAAACTGAGTTTCCTTGAGAGCTGCTTGGAAGCCTGATGGTGTGTGAAGTTAGTGAGCCAAATGGAGTTTTTCTCCCACAAGAACCACTCGGCTGATCCTTCTTCAATATGCCCTTCACCAACATGCAGTGTTTCCTTGATTGAATTAGCTCTCACACCAATATTTGCGTCTAGAGCCTTTGCTTTGAGGGCTATCTGAAAACGGCTGTGGCGCTGAAGTTGCCTGTGAATGTGGAGCTGGTGGCATGTGAAACCCGCATGTGGAGCATTCGTTTGTGTGGGATGCTCTACCAGGTTCATTTCAGTCCTAGCCATATAAAGGGCACTAAGCATAGAGTGTGAAAACTGAGTTTCCTTGAGAGCTGCTTGGAAGCCTGATGGTGTGTGAAGTTAGTGAGCCAAATGGAGTTGTTCTCCCACAAGAACCACTCGGCTGATCCTTCTTCAATATGCCCTTCACCAACATGCAGTGTTTCCTTGATTGAATTAGCTCTCACACCAATATTTGCGTCTAGAGCCTTTGCATTGAGGGCTAGCTGAAAACGGCTGTGGCGCTGAAGTTGCCTGTGAATGTGGAGTTGGTGGCATGTGAAACCCGCATGTGGAGCATTCGTTTGTGTGGGATGCTCTACCAGGTTCATTCCTAGATAATGCACTCAAAGGGCACTAAGCATAGAGTGTGAAAACTGAGTTTCCTTGAGAGCTGCTTGGAAGCCTGATGGTGTGTGAAGTTAGTGAGCCAAATGGAGTTGTTCTCCCACAAGAACCACTCGGCTGATCCTTCTTCAATATGCCCTTCACCAACATGCAGTGCTTCCTTGATTGAATTAGCTCTCACACCAATATTTGCGTCTAGAGCCTTTGCATTGAGGGGCTATCTGAAAACGGCTGTGGCGCTGAAGTTGCCTGTGAATGTGGAGTTGGTGGCATGTGAAACCCGCATGTGGAGCATTCGTTTGTGTGGGATGCTCTACCAGGTTCATTTCAGTCCTAGCCATACAAAGGGCACTAAGCATAGAGTGTGAAAACTGAGTTTCCTTGAGAGCTGCTTGGAAGCCTGATGGTGTGTGAAGTTAGTGAGCCAAATGGAGTTGTTCTCCCACAAGAACCACTCGGCTGATCCTTCTTCAATATGCCCTTCACCAACATGCAGTGTTTCCTTGATTGAATTAGCTCTCACACCAATATTTGCGTCTAGAGCCTTTGCATTGAGGGCTATCTGAAAACGGCTGTGGCGCTGAAGTTGCCTGTGAATGTGGAGTTGGTGGCATGTGAAACCCGCATGTGGAGCATTCGTTTATGTGGGATGCTGACCAAGCTCTACCAGGTTCATTCCTAGATAATGCACTCAAAGGGCACTAAACATAGAGCGTGAAACCTGAGTTTCCTTGAGAGCTGCTTGGAAGCCTGATGGTGTGTGAAGTTAGTGAGCCAAATGGAGTTGTTCTCCCACAAGAACCACTCGGCTGATCCTTCTTCAATATGCCCTTCACCAACATGCAGTGTTTCCTTGATTGAATTAGCTCTCACACCAATATTTGCGTCTAGAGCCTTTGCATTGAGGGCTATCTGAAAACGGCTGTGGCGCTGAAGTTGCCTGTCAATGTGGAGTTGGTGGCATGTGAAACCCGCATGTGGAGCATTCGTTTGTGTGGGATGCTCTACCAGGTTCATTTCAGTCCTAGCCATACAAAGGGCACTAAGCATAGAGTGTGAAAACTGAGTTTCCTTGAGAGCTGCTTGGAAGCCTGATGGTGTGTGAAGTTAGTGAGCCAAATGGAGTTGTTCTCCCACAAGAACCACTCGGCTGATCCTTCTTCAATATGCCCTTCACCAACATGCAGTGTTTCCTTGATTGAATTAGCTCTCACACCAATATTTGCGTCTAGAGCCTTTGCATTGAGGGCTATCTGAAAACGGCTGTGGCGCTGAAGTTGCCTGTGAATGTGGAGTTGGTGGCATGTGAAACCCGCATGTGGAGCATTCGTTTATATGGGATGCTCACCAAGCTTCTTTTCAGTCCTAGGCACTCAAAGGGCACTAAGCATAGAGTGTGAAAACTGAGTTTCCTTGAGAGCTGCTTGGAAGCCTGATGGTGTGTGAAGTTAGTGAGCCAAATGGAGTTGTTCTCCCACAAGAACCACTCGGCTGATCCTTCTTCAATATGCCCTTCACCAACATGCAGTGTTTCCTTGATTGAATTAGCTCTCACACCAATATTTGCGTCTAGAGCCTTTGCTTTGAGGGCTATCTGAAAACGGCTGTGGCGCTGAAGTTGCCTGCAAATGTGGAGTTGGTGGCATGTGAAACCCGCATGTGGAGCATTCGTTTGTGTGGGATGCTCTACCAGGTTCATTCCTAGATAATACACTCAAAGGGCACTAAGCATAGAGTGTGAAAACTGAGTTTCCTTGAGAGCTGCTTGGAAGCCTGATGGTGTGTGAAGTTAGTGAGCCAAATGGAGTTGTTCTCCCACAAGAACCACTCGGCTGATCCTTCTTCAATATGCCCTTCACTAACATGCAGTGTTTCCTTGATTGAATTAGCTCTCACACCAATATTTGCGTCTAGAGCCTTTGCATTGAGGGCTATCTGAAAACGGCTGTGGCGCTGAAGTTGCCTGTGAATGTGGAGTTGGTGGCATGTGAAACCCGCATGTGGAGCATTCGTTTGTGTGGGATGCTCTACCAGGTTCATTCCTAGATAATGCACTCAAAGGGCACTAAGCATAGAGTGTGAAAACTGAGTTTCCTTGAGAGCTGCTTGGAAGCCTGATGGTGTGTGAAGTTAGTGAGCCAAATGGAGTTGTTCTCCCACAAGAACCACTCGGCTGATCCTTCTTCAATATGCCCTTCACCAACATGCAGTGTTTCCTTGATTGAATTAGCTCTCACACCAATATTTGCGTCTAGAGCCTTTGCATTGAGGGCTATCTGAAAACGGCTGTGGCGCTGAAGTTGCCTGTGAATGTGGAGTTGGTGGCATGTGAAACCCGCATGTGGAGCATTCGTTTGTGTGGGATGCTCTACCAGGTTCATTTCAGTCCTAGCCATACAAAGGGCACTAAGCATAGAGTGTGAAAACTGAGTTTCCTTGAGAGCTGCTTGGAAGCCTGATGGTGTGTGAAGTTAGTGAGCCAAATGGAGTTGTTCTCCCACAAGAACCACTCGGCTGATCCTTCTTCAATATGCCCTTCACCAACATGCAGTGTTTTCTTGATTGAATTAGCTCTCACACCAATATTTGCGTCTAGAGCCTTTGCTTTGAGGGCTATCTGAAAACGGCTGTGGCGCTGAAGTTGCCTGTGAATGTGGAGTTGGTGGCATGTGAAACCCGCATGTGGAGCATTCGTTTGTGTGGGATGCTCTACCAGGTTCATTCCTAAATAATGCACTCAAAGGCCACTAAGCATAGAGTGTGAAAACTGAGTTTCCTTGAGAGCTGCTTGGAAGCCTGATGGTATGTGAAGTTAGTGAGCCAAATGGAGTTGTTCTCCCACAAGAACCACTCGGCTGATCCTTCTTCAATATGCCCTTCACCAACATGCAGTGTTTTCTTGATTGAATTAGCTCTCACAGCAATATTTGAGTCTAGAGCCTTTGCTTTGAGGGCTATCTGAAAACGGCTGTGGCGCTGAAGTTGCCTGTGAATGTGGAGTTGGTGGCATGTGAAACCCGCATGTGGAGCATTCGTTTGTGTGGGATGCTCTCCAAGCTTCCTTTCAGTCCTAGGCACTCAAAGGGCACAAAGCATAGAGTTTGAAAACTGAGTTTCCTTGAGAGCTGCTTGGAAGCCTGATGGTGTGTGAAGTTAGTGAGCCAAATGGAGTTGTTCTCCCACAAGAACCACTCGGCTGATCCTTCTTCAATATGCCCTTCACCAACATGCAGTGTTTCCTTGATTGAATTAGCTCTCACACCAATATTTGCGTCTAGAGCCTTTGCATTTGGGGCTATCTGAAAACGGCTGTGGCGCTGAAGTTGCCTGTGAATGTGGAGTTGGTGGCATGTGAAACCCGCATGTGGAGCATTCGTTTGTGTGGCTGACCAAGCTCTACCAGGTTCATTCCTAGATAATGCAATCAAAGGGCACTAAGCATAGAGCGTGAAACCTGAGTTTCCTTGAGAGCTGCTTGGAAGCCTGATGGTGTGTGAAGTTAGTGAGCCAAATGGAGTTGTTCTCCCACAAGAACCACTCGGCTGATCCTTCTTCAATATGCCCTTCACCAACATGCAGTGTTTCCTTGATTGAATTAGCTCTCACACCAATATTTGCGTCTAGAGCCTTTGCATTGAGGGCTATCTGAAAACGGCTGTGGCGCTGAAGTTGCCTGTGAATGTGGAGTTGGTGGCATGTGAAACCCGCATGTGGAGCATTCGTTTATGTGGGATGCTCACCAAGCTTCTTTTCAGTCCTAGGCACTCAAAGGGCACTAAGCATAGAGTGTGAAAACTGAGTTTCCTTGAGAGCTGCTTGGAAGCCTGATGGTGTGTGAAGTTAGTGAGCCAAATGGAGTTGTTCTCCCACAAGAACCACTCGGCTGATCCTTCTTCAATATGCCCTTCACCAACATGCAGTGTTTCCTTGATTGAATTAGCTCTCACACCAATATTTGAGGCTAGAGCCTTTGCATTGAGGGCTATCTGAAAACGGCTGTGGCGCTGAAGTTGCCTGTGAATGTGGAGTTGGTGGCATGTGAAACCCGCATGTGGAGCATTCGTTTGTGTGGCTGACCAAGCTCTACCAGGTTCATTCCTAGATAATGCACTCAAAGGGCACTAAACATAGAGCGTGAAACCTGAGTTTCCTTGAGAGCTGCTTGGAAGCCTGATGGTGTGTGAAGTTAGTGAGCCAAATGGAGTTGTTCTCCCACAAGAACCACTCGGCTGATCCTTCTTCAATATGCCCTTCACAAACACGCAGTGTTTCCTTGATTGAATTAGCTCTCACACCAATATTTGCGTCTAGAGCCTTTGCATTGAGGGCTATCTGAAAATGGCTGTGACGCTGAAGTTGCCTGTGAATGTGGAGTTGGTGGCATGTGAAACCCGCATGTGGAGCATTCGTTTGTGTGGGATGCTCTACCAGGTTCATTTCAGTCCTAGCCATACTAAGGGCACTAAGCATAGAGTGTGAAAACTGAGTTTCCTTGAGAGCTGCTTGGAAGCCTGATGGTGTGTGAAGTTAGTGAGCCAAATGGAGTTGTTCTCCCACAAGAACCACTCGGCTGATCCTTCTTCAATATGCCCTTCACCAACATGCAGTGTTTCCTTGATTGAATTAGCTCTCACACCAATATTTGCGTCTAGAGCCTTTGCATTGAGGGCTATCTGAAAACGGCTGTGGCGCTGAAGTTGCCTGTGAATGTGGAGTTGGTGGCATGTGAAACCCGCATGTGGAGCATTCGTTTGTGTGGCTGACCAAGCTCTACCAGGTTCATTCCTAGATAATGCACTCAAAGGGCACTAAACATAGAGCGTGAAAGCTGAGTTTCCTTGAGAGCTGCTTGGAAGCCTGATGGTGTGTGAAGTTAGTGAGCCAAATGGAGTTGTTCTCCCACAAGAACCACTCGGCTGATCCTTCTTCAATATGCCCTTCACCAACATGCAGTGTTTCCTTGATTGAATTAGCTCTCACACCAATATTTGCGTCTAGAGCCTTTGCATTGAGGGCTATCTGAAAATGGCTGTGCCGCTGAAGTTGCCTGTGAATGTGGAGTTGGTGGCATGTGAAACCCGCATGTGGAGCATTCGTTTGTGTGGGATGCTCTACCAGGTTCATTTCAGTCCTAGCCATACTAAGGGCACTAAGCATAGAGTGTGAAAACTGAGTTTCCTTGAGAGCTGCTTGGAAGCCTGATGGTGTGTGAAGTTAGTGAGCCAAATGGAGTTTTTCTCCCACAAGAACCACTCGGCTGATCCTTCTTCAATATGCCCTTCACCAACATGCAGTGTTTCCTTGATTGAATTAGCTCTCACACCAATATTTGCGTCTAGAGCCTTTGCTTTGAGGGCTATCTGAAAATGGCTGTGGCGCTGAAGTTGCCTGTGAATGTGGAGCTGGTGGCATGTGAAACCCGCATGTGGAGCATTCGTTTGTGTGGGATGCTCTACCAGGTTCATTTCAGTCCTAGCCATATAAAGGGCACTAAGCATAGAGTGTGAAAACTGAGTTTCCTTGAGAGCTGCTTGGAAGCCTGATGGTGTGTGAAGTTAGTGAGCCAAATGGAGTTGTTCTCCCACAAGAACCACTCGGCTGATCCTTCTTCAATATGCCCTTCACCAACATGCAGTGTTTCCTTGATTGAATTAGCTCTCACACCAATATTTGCGTCTAGAGCCTTTGCATTGAGGGCTATCTGAAAACGGCTGTGGCGCTGAAGTTGCCTGTGAATGTGGAGTTGGTGGCATGTGAAACCCGCATGTGGAGCATTCGTTTATGTGGGATGCTCACCAAGCTTCTTTTCAGTCCTAGGCACTCAAAGGGCACTAAGCATAGAGTGTGAAAACTGAGTTTCCTTGAGAGCTGCTTGGAAGCCTGATGGTGTGTGAAGTTAGTGAGCCAAATGGAGTTGTTCTCCCACAAGAACCACTCGGCTGATCCTTCTTCAATATGCCCTTCACCAACATGCAGTGTTTCCTTGATTGAATTAGCTCTCACACCAATATTTGCGTCTAGAGCCTTTGCATTGAGGGCTATCTGAAAACGGCTGTGGCGCTGAAGTTGCCTGTGAATGTGGAGTTGGTGGCATGTGAAACCCGCATGTGGAGCATTCGTTTGTGTGGCTGACCAAGCTCTACCAGGTACATTCCTAGATAATGCACTCAAAGGGCACTAAGCATAGAGCGTGAAACCTGAGTTTCCTTGAGAGCTGCTTGGAAGCCTGATGGTGTGTGAAGTTAGTGAGCCAAATGGAGTTGTTCTCCCACAAGAACCACTCGGCTGATCCTTCTTCAATATGCCCTTCACCAACATGCAGTGTTTCCTTGATTGAATTAGCTCTCACACCAATATTTGCGTCTAGAGCCTTTGCATTGAGGGCTATCTGAAAATGGCTGTGGCGCTGAAGTTGCCTGTGAATGTGGAGTTGGTGGCATGTGAAACCCGCATGTGGAGCATTCGTTTGTGTGGGATGCTCTACCAGGTTCATTTCAGTCCTAGCCATACTAAGGGCACTAAGCATAGAGTGTGAAAACTGAGTTTCCTTGAGAGCTGCTTGGAAGCCTGATGGTGTGTGAAGTTAGTGAGCCAAATGGAGTTGTTCTCCCACAAGAACCACTCGGCTGATCCTTCTTCAATATGCCCTTCACCAACATGCAGTGTTTCCTTGATTGAATTAGCTCTCACACCAATATTTGCGTCTAGAGCCTTTGCATTGAGGGCTATCTGAAAACGGCTGTGGCGCTGAAGTTGCCTGTGAATGTGGAGTTGGTGGCATGTGAAACCCGCATGTGGAGCATTCGTTTGTGTGGCTGACCAAGCTCTACCAGGTTCATTCCTAGATAATGCACTCAAAGGGCACTAAACATAGAGCGTGAAACCTGAGTTTCCTTGAGAGCTGCTTGGAAGCCTGATGGTGTGTGAAGTTAGTGAGCCAAATGGAGTTGTTCTCCCACAAGAACCACTCGGCTGATCCTTCTTCAATATGCCCTTCACCAACATGCAGTGTTTCCTTGATTGAATTAGCTCTCACACCAATATTTGCGTCTAGAGCCTTTGCATTGAGGGCTATCTGAAAACGGCTGTGGCGCTGAAGTTGCCTGTGAATGTGGAGTTGGTGGCATGTGAAACCCGCATGTGGAGCATTCGTTTGTGTGGCTGACCAAGCTCTACCAGGTTCATTCCTAGATAATGCACTCAAAGGGCACTAAACATAGAGCGTGAAACCTGAGTTTCCTTGAGAGCTGCTTGGAAGCCTGATGGTGTGTGAAGTTAGTGAGCCAAATGGAGTTGTTCTCCCACAAGAACCACTCGGCTGATCCTTCTTCGATATGCCCTTCACCAACATGCAGTGTTTCCTTGATTGAATTAGCTCTCACACCAATATTTGCGTCTAGAGCCTTTGCATTGAGGGCTATCTGAAAATGGCTGTGGCGCTGAAGTTGCCTGTGAATGTGGAGTTGGTGGCATGTGAAACCCGCATGTGGAGCATTCGTTTGTGTGGGATGCTCTACCAGGTTCATTTCAGTCCTAGCCATACTAAGGGCACTAAGCATAGAGTGTGAAAACTGAGTTTCCTTGAGAGCTGCTTGGAAGCCTGATGGTGTGTGAAGTTAGTGAGCCAAATGGAGTTTTTCTCCCACAAGAACCACTCGGCTGATCCTTCTTCAATATGCCCTTCACCAACATGCAGTGTTTCCTTGATTGAATTAGCTCTCACACCAATATTTGCGTCTAGAGCCTTTGCTTTGAGGGCTATCTGAAAACGGCTGTGGCGCTGAAGTTGCCTGTGAATGTGGAGCTGGTGGCATGTGAAACCCGCATGTGGAGCATTCGTTTGTGTGGGATGCTCTACCAGGTTCATTTCAGTCCTAGCCATATAAAGGGCACTAAGCATAGAGTGTGAAAACTGAGTTTCCTTGAGAGCTGCTTGGAAGCCTGATGGTGTGTGAAGTTAGTGAGCCAAATGGAGTTGTTCTCCCACAAGAACCACTCGGCTGATCCTTCTTCAATATGCCCTTCACCAACATGCAGTGTTTCCTTGATTGAATTAGCTCTCACACCAATATTTGCGTCTAGAGCCTTTGCATTGAGGGCTAGCTGAAAACGGCTGTGGCGCTGAAGTTGCCTGTGAATGTGGAGTTGGTGGCATGTGAAACCCGCATGTGGAGCATTCGTTTGTGTGGGATGCTCTACCAGGTTCATTCCTAGATAATGCACTCAAAGGGCACTAAGCATAGAGTGTGAAAACTGAGTTTCCTTGAGAGCTGCTTGGAAGCCTGATGGTGTGTGAAGTTAGTGAGCCAAATGGAGTTGTTCTCCCACAAGAACCACTCGGCTGATCCTTCTTCAATATGCCCTTCACCAACATGCAGTGCTTCCTTGATTGAATTAGCTCTCACACCAATATTTGCGTCTAGAGCCTTTGCATTGAGGGCTATCTGAAAACGGCTGTGGCGCTGAAGTTGCCTGTGAATGTGGAGTTGGTGGCATGTGAAACCCGCATGTGGAGCATTCGTTTGTGTGGGATGCTCTACCAGGTTCATTTCAGTCCTAGCCATACAAAGGGCACTAAGCATAGAGTGTGAAAACTGAGTTTCCTTGAGAGCTGCTTGGAAGCCTGATGGTGTGTGAAGTTAGTGAGCCAAATGGAGTTGTTCTCCCACAAGAACCACTCGGCTGATCCTTCTTCAATATGCCCTTCACCAACATGCAGTGTTTCCTTGATTGAATTAGCTCTCACACCAATATTTGCGTCTAGAGCCTTTGCTTTGAGGGCTATCTGAAAACGGCTGTGGCGCTGAAGTTGCCTGTGAATGTGGAGTTGGTGGCATGTGAAACCCGCATGTGGAGCATTCGTTTATGTGGGATGCAGACCAAGCTCTACCAGGTTCATTCCTAGATAATGCACTCAAAGGGCACTAAACATAGAGCGTGAAACCTGAGTTTCCTTGAGAGCTGCTTGGAAGCCTGATGGTGTGTGAAGTTAGTGAGCCAAATGGAGTTGTTCTCTCCACAAGAACCACTCGGCTGATCCTTCTTCAATATGCCCTTCACCAACATGCAGTGTTTCCTTGATTGAATTAGCTCTCACACCAATATTTGCGTCTAGAGCCTTTGCATTGAGGGCTATATGAAAACGGCTGTGGCGCTGAAGTTGCCTGTCAATGTGGAGTTGGTGGCATGTGAAACCCGCATGTGGAGCATTCGTTTGTGTGGGATGCTCTACCAGGTTCATTTCAGTCCTAGCCATACAAAGGGCACTAAGCATAGAGTGTGAAAACTGAGTTTCCTTGAGAGCTGCTTGGAAGCCTGATGGTGTGTGAAGTTAGTGAGCCAAATGGAGTTGTTCTCCCACAAGAACCACTCGGCTGATCCTTCTTCAATATGCCCTTCACCAACATGCAGTGTTTCCTTGATTGAATTAGCTCTCACACCAATATTTGCGTCTAGAGCCTTTGCATTGAGGGCTATCTGAAAACGGCTGTGGCGCTGAAGTTGCCTGTGAATGTGGAGTTGGTGGCATGTGAAACCCGCATGTGGAGCATTCGTTTATATGGGATGCTCACCAAGCTTCTTTTCAGTCCTAGGCACTCAAAGGGCACTAAGCATAGAGTGTGAAAACTGAGTTTCCTTGAGAGCTGCTTGGAAGCCTGATGGTGTGTGAAGTTAGTGAGCCAAATGGAGTTGTTCTCCCACAAGAACCACTCGGCTGATCCTTCTTCAATATGCCCTTCACCAACATGCAGTGTTTCCTTGATTGAATTAGCTCTCACACCAATATTTGCGTCTAGAGCCTTTGCTTTGAGGGCTATCTGAAAACGGCTGTGGCGCTGAAGTTGCCTGCAAATGTGGAGTTGGTGGCATGTGAAACCCGCATGTGGAGCATTCGTTTGTGTGGGATGCTCTACCAGGTTCATTCCTAGATAATACACTCAAAGGGCACTAAGCATAGAGTGTGAAAACTGAGTTTCCTTGAGAGCTGCTTGGAAGCCTGATGGTGTGTGAAGTTAGTGAGCCAAATGGAGTTGTTCTCCCACAAGAACCACTCGGCTGATCCTTCTTCAATATGCCCTTCACTAACATGCAGTGTTTCCTTGATTGAATTAGCTCTCACACCAATATTTGCGTCTAGAGCCTTTGCATTGAGGGCTATCTGAAAACGGCTGTGGCGCTGAAGTTGCCTGTGAATGTGGAGTTGGTGGCATGTGAAACCCGCATGTGGAGCATTCGTTTGTGTGGGATGCTCTACCAGGTTCATTCCTAGATAATGCACTCAAAGGGCACTAAGCATAGAGTGTGAAAACTGAGTTTCCTTGAGAGCTGCTTGGAAGCCTGATGGTGTGTGAAGTTAGTGAGCCAAATGGAGTTGTTCTCCCACAAGAACCACTCGGCTGATCCTTCTTCAATATGCCCTTCACCAACATGCAGTGTTTCCTTGATTGAATTAGCTCTCACACCAATATTTGCGTCTAGAGCCTTTGCATTGAGGGCTATCTGAAAACGGCTGTGGCGCTGAAGTTGCCTGTGAATGTGGAGTTGGTGGCATGTGAAACCCGCATGTGGAGCATTCGTTTGTGTGGGATGCTCTACCAGGTTCATTTCAGTCCTAGCCATACAAAGGGCACTAAGCATAGAGTGTGAAAACTGAGTTTCCTTGAGAGCTGCTTGGAAGCCTGATGGTGTGTGAAGTTAGTGAGCCAAATGGAGTTGTTCTCCCACAAGAACCACTCGGCTGATCCTTCTTCAATATGCCCTTCACCAACATGCAGTGTTTCCTTGATTGAATTAGCTCTCACACCAATATTTGCGTCTAGAGCCTTTGCATTGAGGGCTATCTGAAAACGGCTGTGGCGCTGAAGTTGCCTGTGAATGTGGAGTTGGTGGCATGTGAAACCCGCATGTGGAGCATTCGTTTGTGTGGCTGACCAAGCTCTACCAGGTTCATTCCTAGATAATGCACTCAAAGGGCACTAAACATAGAGCGTGAAACCTGAGTTTCCTTGAGAGCTGCTTGGAAGCCTGATGGTGTGTGAAGTTAGTGAGCCAAATGGAGTTGTTCTCCCACAAGAACCACTCGGCTGATCCTTCTTCAATATGCCCTTCACCAACATGCAGTGTTTCCTTGATTGAATTAGCTCTCACACCAATATTTGCGTCTAGAGCCTTTGCATTGAGGGCTATCTGAAAACGGCTGTGGCGCTGAAGTTGCCTGTGAATGTGGAGTTGGTGGCATGTGAAACCCGCATGTGGAGCATTCGTTTGTGTGGCTGACCAAGCTCTACCAGGTTCATTCCTAGATAATGCACTCAAAGGGCACTAAACATAGAGCGTGAAACCTGAGTTTCCTTGAGAGCTGCTTGGAAGCCTGATGGTGTGTGAAGTTAGTGAGCCAAATGGAGTTGTTCTCCCACAAGAACCACTCGGCTGATCCTTCTTCGATATGCCCTTCACCAACATGCAGTGTTTCCTTGATTGAATTAGCTCTCACACCAATATTTGCGTCTAGAGCCTTTGCATTGAGGGCTATCTGAAAATGGCTGTGGCGCTGAAGTTGCCTGTGAATGTGGAGTTGGTGGCATGTGAAACCCGCATGTGGAGCATTCGTTTGTGTGGGATGCTCTACCAGGTTCATTTCAGTCCTAGCCATACTAAGGGCACTAAGCATAGAGTGTGAAAACTGAGTTTCCTTGAGAGCTGCTTGGAAGCCTGATGGTGTGTGAAGTTAGTGAGCCAAATGGAGTTTTTCTCCCACAAGAACCACTCGGCTGATCCTTCTTCAATATGCCCTTCACCAACATGCAGTGTTTCCTTGATTGAATTAGCTCTCACACCAATATTTGCGTCTAGAGCCTTTGCTTTGAGGGCTATCTGAAAACGGCTGTGGCGCTGAAGTTGCCTGTGAATGTGGAGCTGGTGGCATGTGAAACAAGCATGTGGAGCATTCGTTTGTGTGGGATGCTCTACCAGGTTCATTTCAGTCCTAGCCATATAAAGGGCACTAAGCATAGAGTGTGAAAACTGAGTTTCCTTGAGAGCTGCTTGGAAGCCTGATGGTGTGTGAAGTTAGTGAGCCAAATGGAGTTGTTCTCCCACAAGAACCACTCGGCTGATCCTTCTTCAATATGCCCTTCACCAACATGCAGTGTTTCCTTGATTGAATTAGCTCTCACACCAATATTTGCGTCTAGAGCCTTTGCATTGAGGGCTAGCTGAAAACGGCTGTGGCGCTGAAGTTGCCTGTGAATGTGGAGTTGGTGGCATGTGAAACCCGCATGTGGAGCATTCGTTTGTGTGGGATGCTCTACCAGGTTCATTCCTAGATAATGCACTCAAAGGGCACTAAGCATAGAGTGTGAAAACTGAGTTTCCTTGAGAGCTGCTTGGAAGCCTGATGGTGTGTGAAGTTAGTGAGCCAAATGGAGTTGTTCTCCCACAAGAACCACTCGGCTGATCCTTCTTCAATATGCCCTTCACCAACATGCAGTGCTTCCTTGATTGAATTAGCTCTCACACCAATATTTGCGTCTAGAGCCTTTGCATTGAGGGCTATCTGAAAACGGCTGTGGCGCTGAAGTTGCCTGTGAATGTGGAGTTGGTGGCATGTGAAACCCGCATGTGGAGCATTCGTTTGTGTGGGATGCTCTACCAGGTTCATTTCAGTCCTAGCCATACAAAGGGCACTAAGCATAGAGTGTGAAAACTGAGTTTCCTTGAGAGCTGCTTGGAAGCCTGATGGTGTGTGAAGTTAGTGAGCCAAATGGAGTTGTTCTCCTACAAGAACCACTCGGCTGATCCTTCTTCAATATGCCCTTCACCAACATGCAGTGTTTCCTTGATTGAATTAGCTCTCACACCAATATTTGCGTCTAGAGCCTTTGCTTTGAGGGCTATCTGAAAACGGCTGTGGCGCTGAAGTTGCCTGTGAATGTGGAGTTGGTGGCATGTGAAACCCGCATGTGGAGCATTCGTTTATGTGGGATGCTGACCAAGCTCTACCAGGTTCATTCCTAGATAATGCACTCAAAGGGCACTAAACATAGAGCGTGAAACCTGAGTTTCCTTGAGAGCTGCTTGGAAGCCTGATGGTGTGTGAAGTTAGTGAGCCAAATGGAGTTGTTCTCCCACAAGAACCACTCGGCTGATCCTTCTTCAATATGCCCTTCACCAACATGCAGTGTTTCCTTGATTGAATTAGCTCTCACACCAATATTTGCGTCTAGAGCCTTTGCATTGAGGGCTATCTGAAAACGGCTGTGGCGCTGAAGTTGCCTGTCAATGTGGAGTTGGTGGCATGTGAAACCCGCATGTGGAGCATTCGTTTGTGTGGGATGCTCTACCAGGTTCATTTCAGTCCTAGCCATACAAAGGGCACTAAGCATAGAGTGTGAAAACTGAGTTTCCTTGAGAGCTGCTTGGAAGCCTGATGGTGTGTGAAGTTAGTGAGCCAAATGGAGTTGTTCTCCCACAAGAACCACTCGGCTGATCCTTCTTCAATATGCCCTTCACCAACATGCAGTGTTTCCTTGATTGAATTAGCTCTCACACCAATATTTGCGTCTAGAGCCTTTGCATTGAGGGCTATCTGAAAACGGCTGTGGCGCTGAAGTTGCCTGTGAATGTGGAGTTGGTGGCATGTGAAACCCGCATGTGGAGCATTCGTTTATATGGGATGCTCACCAAGCTTCTTTTCAGTCCTAGGCACTCAAAGGGCACTAAGCATAGAGTGTGAAAACTGAGTTTCCTTGAGAGCTGCTTGGAAGCCTGATGGTGTGTGAAGTTAGTGAGCCAAATGGAGTTGTTCTCCCACAAGAACCACTCGGCTGATCCTTCTTCAATATGCCCTTCACCAACATGCAGTGTTTCCTTGATTGAATTAGCTCTCACACCAATATTTGCGTCTAGAGCCTTTGCTTTGAGGGCTATCTGAAAACGGCTGTGGCGCTGAAGTTGCCTGCAAATGTGGAGTTGGTGGCATGTGAAACCCGCATGTGGAGCATTCGTTTGTGTGGGATGCTCTACCAGGTTCATTCCTAGATAATACACTCAAAGGGCACTAAGCATAGAGTGTGAAAACTGAGTTTCCTTGAGAGCTGCTTGGAAGCCTGATGGTGTGTGAAGTTAGTGAGCCAAATGGAGTTGTTCTCCCACAAGAACCACTCGGCTGATCCTTCTTCAATATGCCCTTCACTAACATGCAGTGTTTCCTTGATTGAATTAGCTCTCACACCAATATTTGCGTCTAGAGCCTTTGCATTGAGGGCTATCTGAAAACGGCTGTGGCGCTGAAGTTGCCTGTGAATGTGGAGTTGGTGGCATGTGAAACCCGCATGTGGAGCATTCGTTTGTGTGGGATGCTCTACCAGGTTCATTCCTAGATAATGCACTCAAAGGGCACTAAGCATAGAGTGTGAAAACTGAGTTTCCTTGAGAGCTGCTTGGAAGCCTGATGGTGTGTGAAGTTAGTGAGCCAAATGGAGTTGTTCTCCCACAAGAACCACTCGGCTGATCCTTCTTCAATATGCCCTTCACCAACATGCAGTGTTTCCTTGATTGAATTAGCTCTCACACCAATATTTGCGTCTAGAGCCTTTGCATTGAGGGCTATCTGAAAACGGCTGTGGCGCTGAAGTTGCCTGTGAATGTGGAGTTGGTGGCATGTGAAACCCGCATGTGGAGCATTCGTTTGTGTGGGATGCTCTACCAGGTTCATTTCAGTCCTAGCCATACAAAGGGCACTAAGCATAGAGTGTGAAAACTGAGTTTCCTTGAGAGCTGCTTGGAAGCCTGATGGTGTGTGAAGTTAGTGAGCCAAATGGAGTTGTTCTCCCACAAGAACCACTCGGCTGATCCTTCTTCAATATGCCCTTCACCAACATGCAGTGTTTTCTTGATTGAATTAGCTCTCACACCAATATTTGCGTCTAGAGCCTTTGCTTTGAGGGCTATCTGAAAACGGCTGTGGCGCTGAAGTTGCCTGTGAATGTGGAGTTGGTGGCATGTGAAACCCGCATGTGGAGCATTCGTTTGTGTGGGATGCTCTACCAGGTTCATTCCTAGATAATGCACTCAAAGGCCACTAAGCATAGAGTGTGAAAACTGAGTTTCCTTGAGAGCTGCTTGGAAGCCTGATGGTATGTGAAGTTAGTGAGCCAAATGGAGTTGTTCTCCCACAAGAACCACTCGGCTGATCCTTCTTCAATATGCCCTTCACCAACATGCAGTGTTTTCTTGATTGAATTAGCTCTCACAGCAATATTTGCGTCTAGAGCCTTTGCTTTGAGGGCTATCTGAAAACGGCTGTGGCGCTGAAGTTGCCTGTGAATGTGGAGTTGGTGGCATGTGAAACCCGCATGTGGAGCATTCGTTTGTGTGGGATGCTCTCCAAGCTTCCTTTCAGTCCTAGGCACTCAAAGGGCACAAAGCATAGAGTTTGAAAACTGAGTTTCCTTGAGAGCTGCTTGGAAGCCTGATGGTGTGTGAAGTTAGTGAGCCAAATGGAGTTGTTCTCCCACAAGAACCACTCGGCTGATCCTTCTTCAATATGCCCTTCACCAACATGCAGTGTTTCCTTGATTGAATTAGCTCTCACACCAATATTTGCGTCTAGAGCCTTTGCTTTGAGGGCTATCTGAAAACGGCTGTGGCGCTGAAGTTGCCTGTGAATGTGGAGTTGGTGGCATGTGAAACCCGCATGTGGAGCATTCGTTTGTGTGGCTAACCAAGCTCTACCAGGTTCATTCCTAGATAATGCACTCAAAGGGCACTAAACATAGAGTGTGAAAACTGAGTTTCCTTGAGAGCTGCTTGGAAGCCTGATGGTGTGTGAAGTTAGTGAGCCAAATGGAGTTGTTCTCCCACAAGAACCACTCAGCTGATCCTTCTTCAATATGCCCTTCACCAACATGCAGTGTTTCCTTGATTGAATTAGCTCTCACACCAATATTTGCGTCTAGAGCCTTTGCATTGAGGGCTATCTGAAAATGGCTGTGGCGCTGAAGTTGCCTGTGAATGTGGAGTTGGTGGCATGTGAAACCCGCATGTGGAGCATTCGTTTGTGTGGGATGCTCTACCAGGTTCATTTCAGTCCTAGCCATACAAAGGGCACTAAGCATAGAGTGTGAAAACTGAGTTTCCTTGAGAGCTGCTTGGAAGCCTGATGGTGTGTGAAGTTAGTGAGCCAAATGGAGTTGTTCTCCCACAAGAACCACTCGGCTGATCCTTCTTCAATATGCCCTTCACCAACATGCAGTGTTTCCTTGATTGAATTACCTCTCACACCAATATTTGCGTCTAGAGCCTTTGCATTGAGGGCTATCTGAAAACGGCTGTGGCGCTGAAGTTGCCTGTGAATGTGGAGTTGGTGGCATGTGAAACCCGCATGTGGAGCATTCGTTTGTGTGGGATGCTCTACCAGGTTCATTTCAGTCCTAGCCATACAAAGGGCACTAAGCATAGAGTGTGAAAACTGAGTTTCCTTGAGAGCTGCTTGGAAGCCTGATGGTGTGTGAAGTTAGTGAGCCAAATGGAGTTGTTCTCCCGCAAGAACCACTCGGCTGATCCTTCTTCAATATGCCCTTCACCAACATGCAGTGTTTCCTTGATTGAATTAGCTCTCACACCAATATTTGCGTCTAGAGCCTTTGCTTTGAGGGCTATCTGAAAACGGCTGTGGCGCTGAAGTTGCCTGTGAATGTGGAGTTGGTGGCATGTGAAACCCGCATGTGGAGCATTCGTTTGTGTGGGATGCTCTACCAGGTTCATTCCTAGATAATGCACTCAAAGGGCACTAAGCATAGAGTGTGAAAACTGAGTTTCCTTGAGAGCTGCTTGGAAGCCTGATGGTGTGTGAAGTTAGTGAGCCAAATGGAGTTGTTCTCCCACAAGAACCACTCGGCTGATCCTTCTTCAATATGCCCTTCACCAACATGCAGTGTTTCCTTGATTGAATTAGCTCTCACACCAATATTTGCGTCTAGAGCCTTTGCATTGAGGGCTATCTGAAAATGGCTGTGGCGCTGAAGTTGCCTGTGAATGTGGAGTTGGTGGCATGTGAAACCCGCATGTGGAGCATTCGTTTGTGTGGGATGCTCTACCAGGTTCATTTCAGTCCTAGCCATACAAAGGGCACTAAGCATAGAGTGTGAAAACTGAGTTTCCTTGAGAGCTGCTTGGAAGCCTGATGGTGTGTGAAGTTAGTGAGCCAAATGGAGTTGTTCTCCCACAAGAACCACTCGGCTGATCCTTCTTCAATATGCCCTTCACCAACATGCAGTGTTTCCTTGATTGAATTAGCTCTCACACCAATATTTGCGTCTAGAGCCTTTGCTTTGAGGGCTATCTGAAAACAGCTGTGGCGCTGAAGTTGCCTGTGAATGTGGAGTTGGTGGCATGTGAAACCCGCATGTGGAGCATTCGTTTGTGTGGGATGCTCTACCAGGTTCATTCCTAGATAATGCACTCAAAGGGCACTAAGCATAGAGTGTGAAAACTGAGTTTCCTTGAGAGCTGCTTGGAAGCCTGATGGTGTGTGAAGTTAGTGAGCCAAATGGAGTTGTTCTCCCACAAGAACCACTCGGCTGATCCTTCTTCAATATGCGCTTCACCAACATGCAGTGTTTCCTTGATTGAATTAGCTCTCACACCAATATTTGCGTCTAGAGCCTTTGCATTGAGGGCTATCTGAAAACGGCTGTGGCGCTGAAGTTGCCTGTGAATGTGGAGTTGGTGGCATGTGAAACCCGCATGTGGAGCATTCGTTTGTGTGGCTGACCAAGCTCTACCAGGTTCATTCCTAGATAATGCACTCAAAGGGCACTAAACATAGAGCGTGAAACCTGAGTTTCCTTGAGAGCTGCTTGGAAGCCTGATGGTGTGTGAAGTTAGTGAGCCAAATGGAGTTGTTCTCCCACAAGAACCACTCGGCTGATCCTTCTTCAATATGCCCTTCACCAACATGCAGTGTTTCCTTGATTGAATTAGCTCTCACACCAATATTTGCGTCTAGAGCCTTTGCATTGAGGGCTATCTGAAAACGGCTGTGGCGCTGAAGTTGCCTGTGAATGTGGAGTTGGTGGCATGTGAAACCCGCATGTGGAGCATTCGTTTGTGTGGCTGACCAAGCTCTACCAGGTTCATTCCTAGATAATGCACTCAAAGGGCACTAAACATAGAGCGTGAAACCTGAGTTTTCTTGAGAGCTGCTTGGAAGCCTGATGGTGTGTGAAGTTAGTGAGCCAAATGGAGTTGTTCTCCCACAAGAACCACTCGGCTGATCCTTCTTCAATATGCCCTTCACCAACATGCAGTGTTTCCTTGTTTGAATTAGCTCTCACACCAATATTTGCGTCTAGAGCCTTTGCATTGAGGGCTATCTGAAAATGGCTGTGGCGCTGAAGTTGCCTGTGAATGTGGAGTTGGTGGCATGTGAAACCCGCATGTGGAGCATTCGTTTGTGTGGGATGCTCTACCAGGTTCATTCCTAGATAATGCACTCAAAGGGCACTAAGCATAGAGTGTGAAAACTGAGTTTTCTTGAGAGCTGCTTGGAAGCCTGATGGTGTGTGAAGTTAGTGAGCCAAATGGAGTTGTTCTCCCACAAGAACCACTCGGCTGATCCTTCTTCAATATGCCCTTCACAAACACGCAGTGTTTCCTTGATTGAATTAGCTCTCACACCAATATTTGCTTCTAGAGCCTTTGCATTGAGGGCTATCTGAAAATGGCTGTGGCGCTGAAGTTGCCTGTGAATGTGGAGTTGGTGGCATGTGAAACCCGCATGTGGAGCATTCGTTTGTGTGGGATGCTCTACCAGGTTCATTTCAGTCCTAGCCATACAAAGGGCACTAAGCATAGAGTGTGAAAACTGAGTTTCCTTGAGAGCTGCTTGGAAGCCTGATGGTGTGTGAAGTTAGTGAGCCAAATGGAGTTGTTCTCCCACAAGAACCACTCGGCTGATCCTTCTTCAATATGCCCTTCACCAACATGCAGTGTTTCCTTGATTGAATTAGCTCTCACACCAATATTTGCGTCTAGAGCCTTTGCATTGAGGGCTATCTGAAAACGGCTGTGGCGCTGAAGTTGCCTGTGAATGTGGAGTTGGTGGCATGTGAAACCCGCATGTGGAGCATTCGTTTGTGTGGGATGCTCTACCAGGTTCATTCCTAGATAATGCACTCAAAGGGCACTAAGCATAGAGTGTGAAAACTGAGTTTCCTTGAGAGCTGCTTGGAAGCCTGATGGTGTGTGAAGTTAGTGAGCCAAATGGAGTTGTTCTCCCACAAGAACCACTCGGCTGATCCTTCTTCAATATGCCCTTCACTAACATGCAGTGTTTCCTTGATTGAATTAGCTCTCACACCAATATTTGCGTCTAGAGCCTTTGCATTGAGGGCTATCTGAAAATGGCTGTGGCGCTGAAGTTGCCTGTGAATGTGGAGTTGGTGGCATGTGAAACCCGCATGTGGAGCATTCGTTTGTGTGGGATGCTCTACCAGGTTCATTTCAGTCCTAGCCATACTAAGGGCACTAAGCATAGAGTGTGAAAACTGAGTTTCCTTGAGAGCTGCTTGGAAGCCTGATGGTGTGTGAAGTTAGTGAGCCAAATGGAGTTGTTCTCCCACAAGAACCACTCGGCTGATCCTTCTTCAATATGCCCTTCACCAACATGCAGTGTTTCCTTGATTGAATTAGCTCTCACACCAATATTTGCGTCTAGAGCCTTTGCATTGAGGGCTATCTGAAAACGGCTGTGGCGCTGAAGTTGCCTGTGAATGTGGAGTTGGTGGCATGTGAAACCCGCATGTGGAGCATTCGTTTGTGTGGCTGACCAAGCTCTACCAGGTTCATTCCTAGATAATGCATTCAAAGGGCACTAAACATAGAGCGTGAAACCTGAGTTTCCTTGAGAGCTGCTTGGAAGCCTGATGGTGTGTGAAGTTAGTGAGCCAAATGGAGTTGTTCTCCCACAAGAACCACTCGGCTGATCCTTCTTCAATATGCCCTTCACCAACATGCAGTGTTTCCTTGATTGAATTAGCTCTCACACCAATATTTGCGTCTAGAGCCTTTGCATTGAGGGCTATCTGAAAATGGCTGTGGCGCTGAAGTTGCCTGTGAATGTGGAGTTGGTGGCATGTGAAACCCGCATGTGGAGCATTCGTTTGTGTGGGATGCTCTACCAGGTTCATTCCTAGATAATGCACTCAAAGGGCACTAAGCATAGAGTGTGAAAACTGAGTTTCCTTGAGAGCTGCTTGGAAGCCTGATGGTGTGTGAAGTTAGTGAGCCAAATGGAGTTGTTCTCCCACAAGAACCACTCGGCTGATCCTTCTTCAATATGCCCTTCACCAACATGCAGTGTTTCCTTGATTGAATTAGCTCTCACACCAATATTTGCGTCTAGAGCCTTTGCATTGAGGGCTATCTGAAAATGGCTGTGGCGCTGAAGTTGCCTGTGAATGTGGAGTTGGTGGCATGTGAAACCCGCATGTGGAGCATTCGTTTGTGTGGGATGCTCTACCAGGTTCATTCCTAGATAATGCACTCAAAGGGCACTAAGCATAGAGTGTGAAAACTGAGTTTTCTTGAGAGCTGCTTGGAAGCCTGATGGTGTGTGAAGTTAGTGAGCCAAATGGAGTTGTTCTCCCACAAGAACCACTCGGCTGATCCTTCTTCAATATGCCCTTCACCAACATGCAGTGTTTCCTTGATTGAATTAGCTCTCACACCAATATTTGCGTCTAGAGCCTTTGCATTGAGGGCTATCTGAAAACGGCTGTGGCGCTGAAGTTGCCTGTGAATGTGGAGTTGGTGGCATGTGAAACCCGCATGTGGAGCATTCGTTTGTGTGGCTGACCAAGCTCTACCAGGTTCATTCCTAGATAATGCACTCAAAGGGCACTAAACATAGAGCGTGAAACCTGAGTTTCCTTGAGAGCTGCTTGGAAGCCTGATGGTGTGTGAAGTTAGTGAGCCAAATGGAGTTGTTCTCCCACAAGAACCACTCGGCTGATCCTTCTTCAATATGCCCTTCACCAACATGCAGTGTTTCCTTGATTGAATTAGCTCTCACACCAATATTTGCGTCTAGAGCCTTTGCATTGAGGGCTATCTGAAAATGGCTGTGGCGCTGAAGTTGCCTGTGAATGTGGAGTTGGTGGCATGTGAAACCCGCATGTGGAGCATTCGTTTGTGTGGGATGCTCTACCAGGTTCATTTCAGTCCTAGCCATACAAAGGGCACTAAGCATAGAGTGTGAAAACTGAGTTTCCTTGAGAGCTGCTTGGAAGCCTGATGGTGTGTGAAGTTAGTGAGCCAAATGGAGTTGTTCTCCCACAAGAACCACTCGGCTGATCCTTCTTCAATATGCCCTTCACCAACATGCAGTGTTTCCTTGATTGAATTAGCTCTCACACCAATATTTGCGTCTAGAGCCTTTGCTTTGAGGGCTATCTGAAAACAGCTGTGGCGCTGAAGTTGCCTGTGAATGTGGAGTTGGTGGCATGTGAAACCCGCATGTGGAGCATTCATTTGTGTGGGATGCTCTACCAGGTTCATTCCTAGATAATGCACTCAAAGGGCACTAAGCATAGAGTGTGAAAACTGAGTTTCCTTGAGAGCTGCTTGGAAGCCTGATGGTGTGTGAAGTTAGTGAGCCAAATGGAGTTGTTCTCCCACAAGAACCACTCGGCTGATCCTTCTTCAATATGCCCTTCACCAACATGCAGTGTTTCCTTGATTGAATTAGCTCTCACACCAATATTTGCTTCTAGAGCCTTTGCTTTGAGGGCTATCTGAAAATGGCTGTGGCGCTGAAGTTGCCTGTGAATGTGGAGTTGGTGGCATGTGAAACCCGCATGTGGAGCATTCGTTTGTGTGGCTGACCAAGCTCTACCAGGTTCATTCCTAGATAATGCACTCAAAGGGCACTAAACATAGAGCGTGAAACCTGAGTTTCCTTGAGAGCTGCTTGGAAGCCTGATGGTGTGTGAAGTTAGTGAGCCAAATGGAGTTGTTCTCCCACAAGAACCACTCGGCTGATCCTTCTTCAATATGCCCTTCACCAACATGCAGTGTTTCCTTGATTGAATTAGCTCTCACACCAATATTTGCGTCTAGAGCCTTTGCATTGAGGGCTATCTGAAAATGGCTGTGGCGCTGAAGTTGCCTGTGAATGTGGAGTTGGTGGCATGTGAAACCCGCATGTGGAGCATTCGTTTGTGTGGGATGCTCTACCAGGTTCATTTCAGTCCTAGCCATACAAAGGGCACTAAGCATAGAGTGTGAAAACTGAGTTTCCTTGAGAGCTGCTTGGAAGCCTGATGGTGTGTGAAGTTAGTGAGCCAAATGGAGTTGTTCTCCCACAAGAACCACTCGGCTGATCCTTCTTCAATATGCCCTTCACCAACATGCAGTGCTTCCTTGATTGAATTAGCTCTCACACCAATATTTGCGTCTAGAGCCTTTGCTTTGAGGGCTATCTGAAAACGGCTGTGGCGCTGAAGTTGCCTGTGAATGTGGAGTTGGTGGCATGTGAAACCCGCATGTGGAGCATTCGTTTGTGTGGGATGCTCTACCAGGTTCATTTCAGTCCTAGCCATACAAAGGGCACTAAGCATAGAGTGTGAAAACTGAGTTTCCTTGAGAGCTGCTTGGAAGCCTGATGGTGTGTGAAGTTAGTGAGCCAAATGGAGTTGTTCTCCCAAAAGAACCACTCGGCTGATCCTTCTTCAATATGCCCTTCACCAACATGCAGTGTTTCCTTGATTGAATTAGCTCTCACACCAATATTTGCGTCTAGAGCCTTTGCATTGAGGGCGATCTGAAAACGGCTGTGGCGCTGAAGTTGCCTGTGAATGTGGAGGTGGTGGCATGTGAAACCCGCATGTGGAGCATTCGTTTATCTGGGATGCTCACCAAGCTTCTTTTCAGTCCTAGGCACTCAAAGGGCACTAAGCATAGAGTGTGAAAACTGAGTTTCCTTGAGAGCTGCTTGGAAGCCTGATGGTGTGTGAAGTTAGTGAGCCAAATGGAGTTGTTCTCCCACAAGAACCACTCGGCTGATCCTTCTTCAATATGCCCTTCACCAACATGCAGTGTTTCCTTGATTGAATTAGCTCTCACACCAATATTTGCGTCTAGAGCCTTTGCATTGAGGGCTATCTGAAAACGGCTGTGGCGCTGAAGTTGCCTGTGAATGTGGAGTTGGTGGCATGTGAAACCCGCATGTGGAGCATTCGTTTGTGTGGCTGACCAAGCTCTACCAGGTTCATTCCTAGATAATGCACTCAAAGGGCACTAAACATAGAGCGTGAAACCTGAGTTTTCTTGAGAGCTGCTTGGAAGCCTGATGGTGTGTGAAGTTAGTGAGCCAAATGGAGTTGTTCTCCCACAAGAACCACTCGGCTGATCCTTCTTCAATATGCCCTTCACCAACATGCAGTGTTTCCTTGTTTGAATTAGCTCTCACACCAATATTTGCGTCTAGAGCCTTTGCATTGAGGGCTATCTGAAAATGGCTGTGGCGCTGAAGTTGCCTGTGAATGTGGAGTTGGTGGCATGTGAAACCCGCATGTGGAGCATTCGTTTGTGTGGGATGCTCTACCAGGTTCATTCCTAGATAATGCACTCAAAGGGCACTAAGCATAGAGTGTGAAAACTGAGTTTTCTTGAGAGCTGCTTGGAAGCCTGATGGTGTGTGAAGTTAGTGAGCCAAATGGAGTTGTTCTCCCACAAGAACCACTCGGCTGATCCTTCTTCAATATGCCCTTCACAAACACGCAGTGTTTCCTTGATTGAATTAGCTCTCACACCAATATTTGCTTCTAGAGCCTTTGCATTGAGGGCTATCTGAAAATGGCTGTGGCGCTGAAGTTGCCTGTGAATGTGGAGTTGGTGGCATGTGAAACCCGCATGTGGAGCATTCGTTTGTGTGGGATGCTCTACCAGGTTCATTTCAGTCCTAGCCATACAAAGGGCACTAAGCATAGAGTGTGAAAACTGAGTTTCCTTGAGAGCTGCTTGGAAGCCTGATGGTGTGTGAAGTTAGTGAGCCAAATGGAGTTGTTCTCCCACAAGAACCACTCGGCTGATCCTTCTTCAATATGCCCTTCACCAACATGCAGTGTTTCCTTGATTGAATTAGCTCTCACACCAATATTTGCGTCTAGAGCCTTTGCATTGAGGGCTATCTGAAAACGGCTGTGGCGCTGAAGTTGCCTGTGAATGTGGAGTTGGTGGCATGTGAAACCCGCATGTGGAGCATTCGTTTGTGTGGGATGCTCTACCAGGTTCATTCCTAGATAATGCACTCAAAGGGCACTAAGCATAGAGTGTGAAAACTGAGTTTCCTTGAGAGCTGCTTGGAAGCCTGATGGTGTGTGAAGTTAGTGAGCCAAATGGAGTTGTTCTCCCACAAGAACCACTCGGCTGATCCTTCTTCAATATGCCCTTCACTAACATGCAGTGTTTCCTTGATTGAATTAGCTCTCACACCAATATTTGCGTCTAGAGCCTTTGCATTGAGGGCTATCTGAAAATGGCTGTGGCGCTGAAGTTGCCTGTGAATGTGGAGTTGGTGGCATGTGAAACCCGCATGTGGAGCATTCGTTTGTGTGGGATGCTCTACCAGGTTCATTTCAGTCCTAGCCATACTAAGGGCACTAAGCATAGAGTGTGAAAACTGAGTTTCCTTGAGAGCTGCTTGGAAGCCTGATGGTGTGTGAAGTTAGTGAGCCAAATGGAGTTGTTCTCCCACAAGAACCACTCGGCTGATCCTTCTTCAATATGCCCTTCACCAACATGCAGTGTTTCCTTGATTGAATTAGCTCTCACACCAATATTTGCGTCTAGAGCCTTTGCATTGAGGGCTATCTGAAAACGGCTGTGGCGCTGAAGTTGCCTGTGAATGTGGAGTTGGTGGCATGTGAAACCCGCATGTGGAGCATTCGTTTGTGTGGCTGACCAAGCTCTACCAGGTTCATTCCTAGATAATGCATTCAAAGGGCACTAAACATAGAGCGTGAAACCTGAGTTTCCTTGAGAGCTGCTTGGAAGCCTGATGGTGTGTGAAGTTAGTGAGCCAAATGGAGTTGTTCTCCCACAAGAACCACTCGGCTGATCCTTCTTCAATATGCCCTTCACCAACATGCAGTGTTTCCTTGATTGAATTAGCTCTCACACCAATATTTGCGTCTAGAGCCTTTGCATTGAGGGCTATCTGAAAATGGCTGTGGCGCTGAAGTTGCCTGTGAATGTGGAGTTGGTGGCATGTGAAACCCGCATGTGGAGCATTCGTTTGTGTGGGATGCTCTACCAGGTTCATTCCTAGATAATGCACTCAAAGGGCACTAAGCATAGAGTGTGAAAACTGAGTTTCCTTGAGAGCTGCTTGGAAGCCTGATGGTGTGTGAAGTTAGTGAGCCAAATGGAGTTGTTCTCCCACAAGAACCACTCGGCTGATCCTTCTTCAATATGCCCTTCACCAACATGCAGTGTTTCCTTGATTGAATTAGCTCTCACACCAATATTTGCGTCTAGAGCCTTTGCATTGAGGGCTATCTGAAAATGGCTGTGGCGCTGAAGTTGCCTGTGAATGTGGAGTTGGTGGCATGTGAAACCCGCATGTGGAGCATTCGTTTGTGTGGGATGCTCTACCAGGTTCATTCCTAGATAATGCACTCAAAGGGCACTAAGCATAGAGTGTGAAAACTGAGTTTTCTTGAGAGCTGCTTGGAAGCCTGATGGTGTGTGAAGTTAGTGAGCCAAATGGAGTTGTTCTCCCACAAGAACCACTCGGCTGATCCTTCTTCAATATGCCCTTCACCAACATGCAGTGTTTCCTTGATTGAATTAGCTCTCACACCAATATTTGCGTCTAGAGCCTTTGCATTGAGGGCTATCTGAAAACGGCTGTGGCGCTGAAGTTGCCTGTGAATGTGGAGTTGGTGGCATGTGAAACCCGCATGTGGAGCATTCGTTTGTGTGGCTGACCAAGCTCTACCAGGTTCATTCCTAGATAATGCACTCAAAGGGCACTAAACATAGAGCGTGAAACCTGAGTTTCCTTGAGAGCTGCTTGGAAGCCTGATGGTGTGTGAAGTTAGTGAGCCAAATGGAGTTGTTCTCCCACAAGAACCACTCGGCTGATCCTTCTTCAATATGCCCTTCACCAACATGCAGTGTTTCCTTGATTGAATTAGCTCTCACACCAATATTTGCGTCTAGAGCCTTTGCATTGAGGGCTATCTGAAAATGGCTGTGGCGCTGAAGTTGCCTGTGAATGTGGAGTTGGTGGCATGTGAAACCCGCATGTGGAGCATTCGTTTGTGTGGGATGCTCTACCAGGTTCATTTCAGTCCTAGCCATACAAAGGGCACTAAGCATAGAGTGTGAAAACTGAGTTTCCTTGAGAGCTGCTTGGAAGCCTGATGGTGTGTGAAGTTAGTGAGCCAAATGGAGTTGTTCTCCCACAAGAACCACTCGGCTGATCCTTCTTCAATATGCCCTTCACCAACATGCAGTGTTTCCTTGATTGAATTAGCTCTCACACCAATATTTGCGTCTAGAGCCTTTGCTTTGAGGGCTATCTGAAAACAGCTGTGGCGCTGAAGTTGCCTGTGAATGTGGAGTTGGTGGCATGTGAAACCCGCATGTGGAGCATTCATTTGTGTGGGATGCTCTACCAGGTTCATTCCTAGATAATGCACTCAAAGGGCACTAAGCATAGAGTGTGAAAACTGAGTTTCCTTGAGAGCTGCTTGGAAGCCTGATGGTGTGTGAAGTTAGTGAGCCAAATGGAGTTGTTCTCCCACAAGAACCACTCGGCTGATCCTTCTTCAATATGCCCTTCACCAACATGCAGTGTTTCCTTGATTGAATTAGCTCTCACACCAATATTTGCTTCTAGAGCCTTTGCTTTGAGGGCTATCTGAAAATGGCTGTGGCGCTGAAGTTGCCTGTGAATGTGGAGTTGGTGGCATGTGAAACCCGCATGTGGAGCATTCGTTTGTGTGGCTGACCAAGCTCTACCAGGTTCATTCCTAGATAATGCACTCAAAGGGCACTAAACATAGAGCGTGAAACCTGAGTTTCCTTGAGAGCTGCTTGGAAGCCTGATGGTGTGTGAAGTTAGTGAGCCAAATGGAGTTGTTCTCCCACAAGAACCACTCGGCTGATCCTTCTTCAATATGCCCTTCACCAACATGCAGTGTTTCCTTGATTGAATTAGCTCTCACACCAATATTTGCGTCTAGAGCCTTTGCATTGAGGGCTATCTGAAAATGGCTGTGGCGCTGAAGTTGCCTGTGAATGTGGAGTTGGTGGCATGTGAAACCCGCATGTGGAGCATTCGTTTGTGTGGGATGCTCTACCAGGTTCATTTCAGTCCTAGCCATACAAAGGGCACTAAGCATAGAGTGTGAAAACTGAGTTTCCTTGAGAGCTGCTTGGAAGCCTGATGGTGTGTGAAGTTAGTGAGCCAAATGGAGTTGTTCTCCCACAAGAACCACTCGGCTGATCCTTCTTCAATATGCCCTTCACCAACATGCAGTGCTTCCTTGATTGAATTAGCTCTCACACCAATATTTGCGTCTAGAGCCTTTGCTTTGAGGGCTATCTGAAATGCTGTGGCGCTGAAGTTGCCTGTGAATGTGGAGTTGGTGGCATGTGAAACCCCGCATGTGGAGCATTCGTTTGTGTGGGATGCTCTACCAGGTTCATTTCAGTCCTAGCCATACAAAGGGCACTAAGCATAGAGTGTGAAAACTGAGTTTCCTTGAGAGCTGCTTGGAAGCCTGATGGTGTGTGCAAGTTAGTGAGCCAAATGGAGTTGTTCTCCCAAAAGAACCACTCGGCTGATCCTTCTTCAATATGCCCTTCACCAACATGCAGTGTTTCCTTGATTGAATTAGCTCTCACACCAATATTGCGTCTAGAGCCTTTGCATTGAGGGCGATCTGAAAACGGCTGTGGCGCTGAAGTTGCACTGTGAATGTGGAGGTGGTGGCATGTGAAACCCGCATGTGGAGCATTCGTTTATCTGGATGCTCACCAAGCTTCTTTTCAGTCCTAGGCACTCAAAGGGCACTAAGCATAGAGTGTGAAAACTGGAGTTTCCTTGAGAGCTGCTTGGAAGCCTGATGGTGTGTGAAGTTAGTGGAGCCAAATGGAGTTGTTCTCCCACAAGAACCACTCGGCTGATCCTTCTTCAATATGCCCTTCACCAACATGCAGTGTTTCCTTGATTGAATTAGCTCTCACACCAATATTTGCGTCTAGAGCCTTTGCATTGAGGGCTATCTGAAAACGGCTGTGGCGCTGAAGTTGCCTGTGAATGTGGAGTTGGTGGCATGTGAACCCGCATGTGGAGCATTCGTTTGTGTGGCTGACCAAGCTCTACCAGGTTCATTCCTAGATAATGCACTCAAAGGGCACTAAACATAGAGCGTGAAACCTGAGTTTTCCTTGAGAGCTGCTTGGAAGCCTGATGGGTGTGTGAAGTTAGTGAGCCAAATGAGTTGTTCTCCCACAAGAACACTCGGCTGATCCTTCTTCAATATGCCCCTTCACAAACACGCAGTGTTTCCTTGATTGAATTAGCTCTCACACCAATATTTGCGTCTAGAGCCTTTGCATTGAGGGCTATCTGAAAATGGCTGTGGCGCTGAAGTTGCCTGTGAATGTGGAGTTGGTGGCATGTGAAACCCGCATGTGGAGCATTCGTTTGTGTGGGGATGCTCTACCAGGTTCATTTCAGTCCTAGCCATAAAAGGGGCACTAAGCATAGAGTGTGAAAACTGAGTTTCCTTGAGAGCTGCTTGGAAGCCTGATGGTGTGTGAAGTTAGTGAGCCAAATGGAGTTGTTCTCCCACAAGAACCACTCGGCTGATCCTTCTTCAATATGCCCTTCACCAACATGCAGTGTTTCCTTGATTGAATAGCTCTCACACCAATATTTGCGTCTAGAGCCTTTGCATTGAGGGCTGTCTGAAAACGGCTGTGGCGCTGAAGTTGCCTGTGAATGTGGAGTTGGTGGCATGTGAAACCCGCATGTGGAGCATTCGTTTGTGTGGCTGACCAAGCTCTACCAGGTTCATTCCTAGATAATGCACTCAAAGGGCACTAAACATAGAGCGTGAAACCTGAGTTTCCTTGAGAGCTGCTTGGAAGCCTGATGGTGTGTGAAGTTAGTGAGCCAAATGGAGTTGTTCTCCCACAAGAACCACTCGGCTGATCTTCTTCAATATGCCCTTCACCAAACATGCAGTGTTTCCTTGATTGAATTAGCTCTCACACCAATATTGCGTCTAGAGCCTTTGCATTGAGGGCTATCTGAAAACGGCTGTGGCGCTGAAGCTGCCTGTGAATGTGGAGTTGGTGGCATGTTGAAACCCGCATGTGGAGCATTCGTTTATGTGGGATGCTCACCAAGCTTCTTTTCAGTCCTAGGCACTCAAAGGGCACTAAGCATAGAGTGTGAAAACCTGAGTTTCCTTGAGAGCTGCTTGGAAGCCTGATGGTGTGTGCAGTAGTGAGCCAAATGGAGTTGTTCTCCACAAGAACCACTCGGCTGATCCTTCTTCAATATGCCCTTCACCAACATGCAGTGTTTCCTTGATTGAATTAGCTCTCACACAATATTTGAGGCTAGAGCCTTTGCATTGAGGGCTATCTGAAAAACGGCTGTGGCGCTGAAGTTGCCTGTGAATGTGGAGTTGGTGGCATGTGAAACCCGCATGTGGAGCATTCGTTTGTGTGGCTGACCAAGCTCTACCAGGTTCATTCCTAGATAATGCACTCAAAGGGCACTAAACATAGAGCGTGAAACCTGAGTTTCCTTGAGAGCTGCTTGGAAGCCTGATGGTGTGTGAAGTTAGTGAGCCAAATGGAGTTGTTCTCCCACAAGAACCACTCGGCTGATCCTTCTTCAATATGCCCTTCACAAACACGCAGTGTTTCCTTGATTGAATTAGCTCTCACACCAATATTTGCGTCTAGAGCCTTTGCATTGAGGGCTATCTGAAAATGGCTGTGGCGCTGAAGTTGCCTGTGAATGTGGAGTTGGTGGCATGTGAAACCCGCATGTGGAGCATTCGTTTGTGTGGGATGCTCTACCAGGTTCATTTCAGTCCTAGCCATACTAAGGGCACTAAGCATAGAGTGTGAAAACTGAGTTTCCTTGAGAGCTGCTTGGAAGCCTGATGGTGTGTGAAGTTAGTGAGCCAAATGGAGTTGTTCTCCCACAAGAACCACTCGGCTGATCCTTCTTCAATATGCCCTTCACCAACATGCAGTGTTTCCTTGATTGAATTAGCTCTCACACCAATATTTGCGTCTAGAGCCTTTGCATTGAGGGCTATCTGAAAACGGGCTGTGGCGCTGAAGTTGCCTGTGAATGTGGAGTTGGTGGCATGTGAAACCCGCATGTGGAGCATTCGTTTATGTGGATGCTCACCAAGCTTCTTTTCAGTCCTAGGCACTCAAAGGGCACTAAGCATAGAGTGTGAAAACTGAGTTTTCCTTGAGAGCTGCTTGGAAGCCTGATGGTGTGTGAAGTTAGTGAGCCAAATGGAGTTGTTCTCCCAAAAGAACCACTCGGCTGATCCTTCTTCAATATGCCCTTCACCAACATGCAGTGTTTCCTTGATTGAATTAGCTCTCACACCAATATTTGCGTCTAGAGCCTTTGCATTTGGGGCTATCTGAAAACGGCTGTGGCGCTGAAGTTGCCTGTGAATGTGGAGTTGGTGGCATGTGAAACCCGCATGTGGAGCATTCGTTTGTGTGGCTGACCAAGCTCTACCAGGTTCATTCCTAGATAATGCAATCAAAGGGCACTAAGCATAGAGCGTGAAACCTGAGTTTCCTTGAGAGCTGCTTGGAAGCCTGATGGTGTGTGAAGTTAGTGAGCCAAATGGAGTTGTTCTCCCACAAGAACCACTCGGCTGATCCTTCTTC
This sequence comes from Ochotona princeps, assembly GCF_030435755.1. NCBI lineage: Eukaryota > Metazoa > Chordata > Mammalia > Lagomorpha > Ochotonidae > Ochotona > Ochotona princeps. The sequence goes on along the minus strand of NW_026701529.1, from coordinate 9,284 downwards.
AATATGCCCTTCACCAACATGCAGTGTTTCCTTGATTGAATTAGCTCTCACACCAATATTTGCGTCTAGAGCCTTTGCATTGAGGCTATCTGAAAACGGCTGTGGCGCTGAAGTTGCCTGTGAATGTGGAGTTGGTGGCATGTGAAACCCGCATGTGGAGCATTCGTTTGTGTGGGATGCTCACCAAGCTTCTTTTCAGTCCTAGGCACTCAAAGGGCACTAAGCATAGAGTGTGAAAACTGAGTTTCCTTGAGAGCTGCTTGGAAGCCTGATGGTGTGTGAAGTTAGTGAGCCAAATGGAGTTGTTCTCCCACAAGAACCACTCGGCTGATCCTTCTTCAATATGCCCTTCACCAACATGCAGTGTTTCCTTGATTGAATTAGCTCTCACACCAATATTTGCGTCTAGAGCCTTTGCATTGAGGGCTATCTGAAAACGGCTGTGGCGCTGAAGTTGCCTGTGAATGTGGAGTTGGTGGCATGTGAAACCCGCATGTGGAGCATTCGTTTATGTGGGATGCTCACCAAGCTTCTTTTCAGTCCTAGGCACTCAAAGGGCACTAAGCATAGAGTGTGAAAACTGAGTTTCCTTGAGAGCTGCTTGGAAGCCTGATGGTGTGTGAAGTTAGTGAGCCAAATGGAGTTGTTCTCCCACAAGAACCACTCGGCTGATCCTTCTTCAATATTGCCCTTCACCAACATGCAGTGTTTCCTTGATTGAATTAGCTCTCACACCAATTATTTGCGTCTAGAGCCTTTGCATTTGGGGCTATCTGAAAACGGCTGTGGCGCTGAAGTTGCCTGTGAATGTGGAGTTGGTGGCATGTGAAACCCGCATGTGGAGCATTCGTTTGTGTGGCTGACCAAGCTCTACCAGGTTCATTCCTAGCATAATGCAATCAAAGGGCACTAAGCATAGAGCGTGAAACCTGAGTTTCCTTGAGAGCTGCTTGGAAGCCTGATGGTGTGTGAAGTTAGTGAGCCAAATGGAGTTGTTCTCCCACAAGAACCACTCGGCTGATCCTTCTTCAATATGCCCCTTCACCAACATGCAGTGTTTCCTTGATTGAATTAGCTCTCACACCAATATTTGCGTCTAGAGCCTTTGCATTGAGGGCTATCTGAAAACGGCTGTGGCGCTGAAGTTGCCTGTGAATGTGGAGTTGGTGGCATGTGAAACCCGCATGTGGAGCATTCGTTTGTGTGGGATGCTCACCAAGCTTCTTTTCAGTCCTAGGCACTCAAAGGGCACTAAGCATAGAGTGTGAAAACTGAGTTTCCTTGAGAGCTGCTTGGAAGCCTGATGGTGTGTGAAGTTAGTGAGCCAAATGGAGTTGTTCTCCCACAAGAACCACTCGGCTGATCCTTCTTCAATATGCCCTTCACCAACATGCAGTGTTTCCTTGATTGAATTAGCTCTCACACACCAATATTTGAGGCTAGAGCCTTTGCATTGAGGGCTATCTGAAAACGGGCTGTGGCGCTGAAGTTGCCTGTGAATGTGGAGTTGGTGGCATGTGAAACCCGCATGTGGAGCATTCGTTTGTGTGGCTGACCAAGCTCTACCAGGTTCATTCCTAGATAATGCACTCAAAGGGCACTAAACATAGAGCGTGAAACTGACTTTCCTTGAGAGCTGCTTGGAAGCCTGATGGTGTGTGAAGTTAGTGAGCCAAATGGAGTTGTTCTCCCACAAGAACCACTCGGCTGATCCTTCTTCAATATGCCCTTCACAAACACGCAGTGTTTCCTTGATTGAATTAGCTCTCACACCAATATTTGCGTCTAGAGCCTTTGCATTGAGGGCTATCTGAAAATGGCTGTGGCGCTGAAGTTGCCTGTGAATGTGGAGTTGGTGGCATGTGAAACCCGCATGTGGAGCATTCGTTTGTGTGGGATGCTCTACCAGGTTCATTTCAGTCCTAGCCATACTAAGGGGCACTAAGCATAGAGTGTGAAAACTGAGTTTCCTTGAGAGCTGCTTGGAAGCCTGATGGTGTGTGAAGTTAGTGAGCCAAATGGAGTTGTTCTCCCACAAGAACCACTCGGCTGATCCTTCTTCAATATGCCCTTCACCAACATGCAGTGTTTCCTTGATTGAATTAGCTCTCACACCAATATTTGCGTCTAGAGCCTTTGCATTGAGGGCTATCTGAAAACGGCTGTGGCGCTGAAGTTGCCTGTGAATGTGGAGTTGGTGGCATGTGAAACCCGCATGTGGAGCATTCGTTTGTGTGGCTGACCAAGCTCTACAGGTACATTCCTAGATAATGCACTCAAAGGGCACTAAGCATAGAGCGTGAAACCTGAGTTTCCTTGAGAGCTGCTTGGAAGCCTGATGGTGTGTGAAGTTAGTGAGCCAAATGAGTTGTTCTCCCACAAGAACCACTCGGCTGATCCTTCTTCAATATGCCCTTCACCAACATGCAGTGTTTCCTTGATTGAATTAGCTCTCACACCAATATTTGCGTCTAGAGCCTTTGCATTGAGGGCTATCTGAAAATGGCTGTGGCGCTGAAGTTGCCTGTGAATGTGGAGTTGGTGGCATGTGAAACCCGCATGTGGAGCATTCGTTTGTGTGGGATGCTCTACCAGGTTCATTTCAGTCCTAGCCATACTAAGGGCACTAAGCATAGAGTGTGAAAAACTGAGTTTCCTTGAGAGCTGCTTGGAAGCCTGATGGTGTGTGAAGTTAGTGAGCCAAATGGAGTTGTTTCTCCCACAAGAACCACTCGGCTGATCCTTCTTCAATATGCCCTTCACCAACATGCAGTGTTTCCTTGATTGAATTAGCTCTCACACCAATATTTGCGTCTAGAGCCTTTGCTTTGAGGGGCTATCTGAAAACGGCTGTGGCGCTGAAGTTGCCTGTGAATGTGGAGCTGGTGGCATGTGAAACCCGCATGTGGAGCATTCGTTTGTGTGGGATGCTCTACCAGGTTCATTTCAGTCCTAGCCATATAAAGGGCACTAAGCATAGAGTGTGAAAACTGAGTTTCCTTGAGAGCTGCTTGGAAGCCTGATGGTGTGTGAAGTTAGTGAGCCAAATGGAGTTGTTCTCCCACAAGAACCACTCGGCTGATCCTTCTTCAATATGCCCTTCACCAACATGCAGTGTTTCCTTGATTGAATTAGCTCTCACACCAATATTTGCGTCTAGAGCCTTTGCATTGAGGGCTATCTGAAAACGGCTGTGGCGCTGAAGTTGCCTGTGAATGTGGAGTTGGTGGCATGTGAAACCCGCATGTGGAGCATTCGTTTGTGTGGGATGCTCTAGCCAGGTTCATTCCTAGATAATGCACTCAAAGGGCACTAAGCATAGAGTGTGAAAACTGAGTTTCCTTGAGAGCTGCTTGGAAGCCTGATGGTGTGTGAAGTTAGTGAGCCAAATGGAGTTGTTCTCCCACAAGAACCACTCGGCTGATCCTTCTTCAATATGCCCTTCACCAACATGCAGTGCTTCCTTGATTGAATTAGCTCTCACACCAATATTTGCGTCTAGAGCCTTTGCATTGAGGGCTATCTGAAAACGGCTGTGGCGCTGAAGTTGCCTGTGAATGTGGAGTTGGTGGCATGTGAAACCCGCATGTGGAGCATTCGTTTGTGTGGGATGCTCTACCAGGTTCATTTCAGTCCTAGCCATACAAAGGCACTAAGCATAGAGTGTGAAAACTGAGTTTCCTTGAGAGCTGCTTGGAAGCCTGATGGTGTGTGAAGTTAGTGAGCCAAATGGAGTTGTTCTCCCACAAGAACCACTCGGCTGATCCTTCTTCAATATGCCCTTCACCAACATGCAGTGTTTCCTTGATTGAATTAGCTCTCACACCAATATTTGCGTCTAGAGCCTTTGCTTTGAGGGCTATCTGAAAACGGCTGTGGCGCTGAAGTTGCCTGTGAATGTGGAGTTGGTGGCATGTGAAACCCGCATGTGGAGCATTCGTTTATGTGGGATGCTGACCAAGCTCTACCAAGGTTCATTCCTAGATAATGCACTCAAAGGGCACTAAACATAGAGCGTGAAACCTGAGTTTCCTTGAGAGCTGCTTGAAGCCTGATGGTGTGTGAAGTTAGTGAGCCAAATGAAGTTGTTCTCCCACAAGAACCACTCGGCTGATCCTTCTTCAATATGCCCTTCACCAACATGCAGTGCTTCCTTGATTGAATTAGCTCTCACACCAATATTTGCGTCTAGAGCCTTTGCATTGAGGGCTATCTGAAAACGGCTGTGGCGCTGAAGTTGCCTGTGAATGTGGAGTTGGTGGCATGTGAAACCCGCATGTGGAGCATTCGTTTATATGGATGCTCACCAAGCTTCTTTTCAGTCCTAGGCACTCAAAGGGCACTAAGCATAGAGTGTGAAAACTGAGTTTCCTTGAGAGCTGCTTGGAAGCCTGATGGTGTGTGAAGTTAGTGAGCCAAATGGAGTTGTTCTCCCACAAGAACCACTCGGCTGATCCTTCTTCAATATGCCCTTCACCAACATGCAGTGTTTCCTTGATTGAATTAGCTCTCACACCAATATTTGCGTCTAGAGCCTTTGCTTTGAGGGCTATCTGAAAACGGCTGTGGCGCTGAAGTTGCCTGCAAATGTGGAGTTGGTGGGCATGTGAAACCCGCATGTGGAGCATTCGTTTGTGTGGGATGCTCTACCAGTTCATTCCTAGATAATACACTCAAAGGGCACTAAGCATAGAGTGTGAAAACTGAGTTTCCTTGAGAGCTGCTTGGAAGCCTGATGGTGTGGTGAAGTTAGTGAGCCAAATGGAGTTGTTCTCCCACAAGAACCACTCGGCTGATCCTTCTTCAATATGCCCTTCACTAACATGCAGTGTTTCCTTGATTGAATTAGCTCTCACACCAATATTTGCGTCTAGAGCCTTTGCATTGAGGGCTATCTGAAAACGGCTGTGGCGCTGAAGTTGCCTGTGAATGTGGAGTTGGTGGCATGTGAAACCCGCATGTGGAGCATTCGTTTGTGTGGATGCTCTACCAGGTTCATTCCTAGATAATGCACTCAAAGGGCACTAAGCATAGAGTGTGAAAACTGAGTTTCCTTGAGAGCTGCTTGGAAGCCTGATGGTGTGTGAAGTTAGTGAGCCAAATGGAGTTGTTCTCCCACAAGAACCACTCGGCTGATCCTTCTTCAATATGCCCTTCACCAACATGCAGTGTTTCCTTGATTGAATTAGCTCTCACACCAATATTTGCGTCTAGAGCCTTTGCATTGAGGGCTATCTGAAAACGGCTGTGGCGCTGAAGTTGCCTGTGAATGTGGAGTTGGTGGCATGTGAAACCCGCATGTGGAGCATTCGTTTGTGTGGGATGCTCTACCAGGTTCATTTCAGTCCTAGCCATACAAAGGGCACTAAGCATAGAGTGTGAAAACTGAGTTTCCTTGAGAGCTGCTTGGAAGCCTGATGGTGTGTGAAGTTAGTGAGCCAAATGGAGTTGTTCTCCCACAAGAACCACTCGGCTGATCCTTCTTCAATATGCCCTTCACCAACATGCAGTGTTTTCTTGATTGAATTAGCTCTCACACAATATTTGCGTCTAGAGCCTTTGCTTGAGGGCTATCTGAAAACGGCTGTGGCGCTGAAGTTGCCTGTGAATGTGGAGTTGGTGGCATGTGAAACCGCATGTGGAGCATTCGTTTGTGTGGGATGCTCTACCAGGTTCATTCACTAGATAATGCACTCAAAGGCCACTAAGCATAGAGTGTGAAAACTGAGTTTCTTGAGAGCTGCTTGGAAGCCTGATGGTATGTGAAGTTAGTGAGCCAAATGGAGTTGTTCTCCCACAAGAACCACTCGGCTGATCCTTCTTCAATATGCCCCTTCACCAACATGCAGTGTTTTCTTGATTGAATTAGCTCTCACAGCAATATTTGCGTCTAGAGCCTTTGCTTTGAGGGCTATCTGAAAACGGCTGTGGCGCTGAAGTTGCCTGTGAATGTGGAGTTGGTGGCATGTGAAACCCGCATGTGGAGCATTCGTTTGTGTGGGATGCTCTCCAAGCTTCCTTTCAGTCCTAGGCACTCAAAGGGCACAAAGCATAGAGTGTGAAAACTGAGTTTCCTTGAGAGCTGCTTGGAAGCCTGATGGTGTGTGAAGTTAGTGAGCCAAATGGAGTTGTTCTCCCACAAGAACCACTCGGCTGATCCTTCTTCAATATGCCCTTCACCAACATGCAGTGTTTCCTTGATTGAATTAGCTCTCACACCAATATTTGCGTCTAGAGCCTTTGCTTTGAGGGCTATCTGAAAACGGCTGTGGCGCTGAAGTTGCCTGTGAATGTGGAGTTGGTGGCATGTGAAACCCGCATGTGGAGCATTCGTTTGTGTGGCTAACCAAGCTCTACCAGGTTCATTCCTAGATAATGCACTCAAAGGGCACTAAACATAGAGTGTGAAAACTGAGTTTCCTTGAGAGCTGCTTGGAAGCCTGATGGTGTGTGAAGTTAGTGAGCCAAATGGAGTTGTTCTCCCACAAGAACCACTCAGCTGATCCTTCTTCAATATGCCCTTCACCAACATGCAGTGTTTCCCTTGATTGAATTAGCTCTCACACCAATATTTGCGTCTAGAGCCTTTGCATTGAGGGCTATCTGAAAATGGCTGTGGCGCTGAAGTTGCCTGTGAATGTGGAGTTGGTGGCATGTGAAACCCTCATGTGGAGCATTCGTTTGTGTGGGATGCTCTACCCAGGTTCATTTCAGTCCTAGCCATACAAAGGGCACTAAGCATAGAGTGTGAAAACTGAGTTTCCTTGAGAGCTGCTTGGAAGCCTGATGGTGTGTGAAGTTAGTGAGCCAAATGGAGTTGTTCTCCCACAAGAACCACTCGGCTGATCCTTCTTCAATATGCCCTTCACCAACATGCAGTGTTTCCTTGATTGAATTAGCTCTCACACCAATATTTGCGTCTAGAGCCTTTGCATTGAGGGCTATCTGAAAACGGCTGTGGCGCTGAAGTTGCCTGTGAATGTGGAGTTGGTGGCATGTGAAACCCGCATGTGGAGCATTCGTTTGTGTGGGATGCTCTACCAGGTTCATTTCAGTCCTAGCCATACAAAGGGCACTAAGCATAGAGTGTGAAAACTGAGTTTCCTTGAGAGCTGCTTGGAAGCCTGATGGTGTGTGAAGTTAGTGAGCCAAATGGAGTTGTTCTCCCGCAAGAACCACTCGGCTGATCCTTCTTCAATATGCCCTTCACCAACATGCAGTGTTTCCTTGATTGAATTAGCTCTCACACCAATATTTGCGTCTAGAGCCTTTGCATTGAGGGCTATCTGAAAACGGGCTGTGGCGCTGAAGTTGCCTGTGAATGTGGAGTTGGTGGCATGTGAAACCCGCATGTGGAGCATTCGTTTGTGTGGGATGCTCTACCAGGTTCATTCCTAGATAATGCACTCAAAGGGCACTAAGCATAGAGTGTGAAAACTGAGTTTCCTTGAGAGCTGCTTGGAAGCCTGATGGTGTGTGAAGTTAGTGAGCCAAATGGAGTTGTTCTCCCACAAGAACCACTCGGCTGATCCTTCTTCAATATGCCCTTCACCAACATGCAGTGTTTCCTTGATTGAATTAGCTCTCACACCAATATTTGCGTCTAGAGCCTTTGCATTGAGGGCTATCTGAAAATGGCTGTGGCGCTGAAGTTGCCTGTGAATGTGGAGTTGGTGGCATGTGAAACCCGCATGTGGAGCATTCGTTTGTGTGGGATGCTCTACCAGGTTCATTTCAGTCCTAGCCATACAAAGGGCACTAAGCATAGAGTGTGAAAACTGAGTTTCCTTGAGAGCTGCTTGGAAGCCTGATGGTGTGTGAAGTTAGTGAGCCAAATGGAGTTGTTCTCCCACAAGAACCACTCGGCTGATCCTTCTTCAATATGCCCTTCACCAACATGCAGTGTTTCCTTGATTGAATTTAGCTCTCACACCAATATTTGCGTCTAGAGCCTTTGCTTTGAGGGCTATCTGAAAACAGCTGTGGCGCTGAAGTTGCCTGTGAATGTGGAGTTGGTGGCATGTGAAACCCGCATGTGGAGCATTCGTTTGTGTGGGATGCTCTACCAGGTTCATTCCTAGATAATGCACTCAAAGGGCACTAAGCATAGAGTGTGAAAACTGAGTTTCCTTGAGAGCTGCTTGAAGCCTGATGGTGTGTGAAGTTAGTGAGCCAAATGGAGTTGTTCTCCCACAAGAACCACTCCGGCTGATCCTTCTTCAATATGCCCTTCACCAACATGCAGTGTTTCCTTGATTGAATTAGCTCTCACACCAATATTTGCGTCTAGAGCCTTTGCATTGAGGGCTATCTGAAAACGGCTGTGGCGCTGAAGTTGCCTGTGAATGTGGAGTTGGTGGCATGTGAAACCCGCATGTGGAGCATTCGTTTGTGTGGCTGACCAAGCTCTACCAGGTTCATTCCTAGATAATGCACTCAAAGGGCACTAAACATAGAGCGTGAAACCTGAGTTTCTTGAGAGCTGCTTGAAGCCTGATGGTGTGTGAAGTTAGTGAGCCAAATGGAGTTGTTCTCCCACAAGAACCACTCGGCTGATCCTTCTTCAATATGCCCTTCACCAACATGCAGTGTTTCCTTGATTGAATTAGCTCTCACACCAATATTTGCGTCTAGAGCCTTTGCATTGAGGGCTATCTGAAAACGGCTGTGGCGCTGAAGTTGCCTGTGAATGTGGAGTTGGTGGCATGTGAAACCCGCATGTGGAGCATTCGTTTGTGTGGCTGACCAAGCTCTACCAGGTTCATTCCTAGATAATGCACTCAAAGGGCACTAAACATAGAGCGTGAAACCTGAGTTTTCTTGAGAGCTGCTTGGAAGCCTGATGGTGTGTGAAGTTAGTGAGCCAAATGGAGTTGTTCTCCCACAAGAACCACTCGGCTGATCCTTCTTCAATATGCCCTTCACAACATGCAGTGTTTCCTTGTTTGAATTAGCTCTCACACCAATATTTGCGTCTAGAGCCTTTGCATTGAGGGGTTATCTGAAAATGGCTGTGGCGCTGAAGTTGCCTGTGAATGTGGAGTTGGTGGCATGTGAAACCCGCATGTGGAGCATTCGTTTGTGTGGGATGCTCTACCAGGTTCATTCCTAGATAATGCACTCAAAGGGCACTAAGCAGAGTGTGAAAACTGAGTTTTCTTGAGAGCTGGCTTGGAAGCCTGATGGTGTGTGAAGTTAGTGAGCCAAATGGAGTTGTTCTCACCACAAGAACCACTCGGCTGATCCTTCTTCAATATGCCCTTCACAAACACGCAGTGTTTCCA